>NC_064808.1:29764265-29832386 GCF_023721935.1 Panthera uncia | reverse complement strand
AAAGAAAGAAAGAAAGAAAGAAAGAAAGAAAGAAAGAAAGAAAGAAAGACAAAAAGAAAAGAAAAGAAAAAAGGGAAAAAAAGTTTAAATAGAAAATCAGACCTGCCCCATGGTGTCAAATTATTATCATGTCATATTATAGATGACAATATGATGTGGCCCTTAAATTGCTTACTTTTACCAATTCAGGCCAAGTTCTTTGATGTTCAGAATCTAACAATAGCTTTAATGAAAAGACAAACTGGAAAACTGCAACAATTAATATATATTTGCAAATATTTTATTGTTTGGGGAAATAATAATAACGTAATTGTTAAGTTTACAAAACATAAAATAAATACAAAGTGTGATGAAAATTTTTTTGTAAAAAAAATATACTTAATAAAAATTTCAATATATTAAAATAATACCAATGCTTATTACTGGGATAGTAAGATAATAAATGATTATAATATTTTTTATTTAATATTTCTGGTAATCTAGGATCTTTCTAACATTAAAAAAAATCCATGATGAAATTAGAATTTTAAAAATCCAAAATTAAATTATTAGCAACAAATGTGATTTAGAGGGTCATTATATTTTAGAAAATGAATTCCAACAAACTCGTGTTCTAAATTTGGGGAGGATTTCAGGATTATAAATTGTTTGCTAGGTTTTTATTCTGTGATAAATATTTCACTTCTGAGTTTATGAATTTTGCCTTTAAATGCTTTGCTTACTTTTGAAGCGTTGTCTCTGAAATTTAGGTGCATTGCCACTACAAGGTACTTGTTTTAGAAAGTGGGATTTCTCCTTAAAAACATATAGAATTTTATGATTTATCTTTTACTGAAAATAATAATAAGGAAGATAACCATTTGCTAAAGCAGTTAAGTTTAAACATTTAGTGAATCTTTTTAAGTTGAAAGGTAATACTTTGGGGGACCTAGGTGGCTCAGTCAGTTGGGGGTCTGATTCTTGATTTCGGCTCAGGTCATCATCTCACAGTTCCTAAATTTGAGCTCTGCATCTGGCTCTGTGCTGACAGTGTGGAGCCTGCTTGAAATTCTCTCCCTCTCTCTCTCTCTCTGACCCTCCCCAGTGTGCTCACATACTCTCTCTCTCTCTCTCTCTCGCAAAATAAATAGACTTAAAAAATTATTTTTAAAAAGTAATGATTTAAAATTAAAATTTTCAGTAGAGATATTTTTCTATTCTCTTCATCAAAACTACTTTTCTTTTATTCATGTACTTTAATGCTAATTTTACATACTGACCTTGATCAGAAAGTCCATCAAAATTCACTGAGTATAAGGTCTTATTTCAAACCGTTCTGGGACATATACAGTGTTCTGAGTGTCAGACTTGTTGGTGCAGTGGAGAATGTTGATGATCTAATCCCTTCTTCCCTCCTAGAATTCTAATTTTGTTCCAGGGGTGGCTCTGTTTAATTTATGGACTTAGCATTGCCATAGGTTCAGAAAATAACTTGACCCAGCTGGAATCAACCAGAACCTAGATTTTGCTGGGAGCTTCTGGGAAAAACATTCTTAAGAAAGATGCAGGAAAAGAAAGCCTTTCTTCTGCCTATCATGAGATGTGGATGCGAATTGCAAAGGCATCTCTCCCACTTCTGAAGATGAAGTGAACACACTGAGGAAAGCAGAGCCAAGGAATTCGTAGAGAATAGAGCCAGAACCACTTGATTAAGTCTTTTCTAACATCAGATCTTCTTGACTTTCTGTTAGATTAGTCAAAACAGTACTAATTTTTTGAGCCAATTTGATTTGGATTTTCTGTCAGTTGTAGCCAGAAGCCTCCTGATAGAGAGACAGTCTTGCCCTTAGGGCACTCTTTATGAGTAGGCACCTGGACCACCTTAGGGCCACTCCTAGCCACTGGCTTTCTTTCTCAGCGATTGCCCTCTGAAGTTTATCTTTTCCCAATCACGTTCTCTCTTAGTCAAAATGATGAGAAGAATACCCAAAGGGAGTGTTTGAAAATTAACTTTTCTCCTACTCATATAAATGTGCCAATCTGAAAAGCTTTTACTGATGTGTGTTTGTGTGTTTGTGTGTGTGTGTGTGTGTGCGCGCGCGCGCGCACGCACGTGAACGTGTATTATTTTATGTAATTTTTTCTATCATATTTCCAAATGAAACTTTGGAAAGCCAAATTGGTATTTATCAAGATTTTCCTCAGGGAGATTGGACTTCAGGGTTCCTAAATGTAGGGTGGTATTTTTTAATGGAAAGACTTTATGAAGAAAAACCCAAGTAAGTATCAGCTTGGTCATCCTCTAGCTATGTGCCTGGGGCCAGTGATTTTATCTTTCTGCTTCTAGGAATATCCTTTTTATTAGTGATAGTAGGACCTACCCCACAAGTTGCTTGTAGGTTTAAATGAGATAACATGAAATTTCACATCTCAGATCCTAACACAGGCAGTCAACTAAGTATTTATTCCTTTCTTTCTTTGTTCACAAGAGAAACCCATGTGACTGTCTAGTTTTTCCCTTACCTGAGAAACAGAAAATCTGCAATGTCTACAATCATTCTCAAACTAGAAGGTACTTACTTTATTTTATAATGATTTTTTTTTTAATTTTTACACAGTAGAGCCCTTTAATTCTTTCCAAAATTAAGGTAAATTGCTTAACACCATCTCCGGAGCTTATTTTTCTGAGAAACCCCAGTGACTCCAAAGGAATTTTAAATCCTTCTAAAGGAGTCTTTTAAGTAGTCTCATTAAACAGAAGTGATCAATAAAGAAAAATCTTATCCTATCACTACCTTTTATTCTAGCAACATAAATCAAATTCCCAACACCCACCTGCATCTGTAAGGTATAAAGATATTTACAATTTTCTGTCTAATTTTCAAGAAACTAAACCAACCAAATACGTTCTCTTTGGGGAACATTTTACATATTTATATGCAAGTCCTAAAGTTTCCATGACCTTGCAGTTTGCTATTAACATTTTGTGTAGTCTTTGTCCTAGCTAAAGATATATGAACACATTTTATACAGAGCCCAAATGTTGGCCAGACCTTCCTTATACTTAGAGACAGATCTTTCCCTTGGAACTAATTTTCACTAAGATATATTACAGAATGTGTTACATTTGTCCTGGCTAGCAAGAAAACAATATTAAATATCAAATGTATGAGTTGATACACTAAGAATTTCTAATAATTTTGGTTTCTCGACTGGTAAGGAAATGGAGCCATTTTCAATATTTAAAAATTTGCTTATACTACTAGGACCAGAATAACAAAACCAGCAACAACAACCAATATTTTAGTATCTTTCTATGCTAAATCTTGTTCTCCTTTGTGCTTTGTGTGCATTTTCTCTTAAGCATCAGACTATTCTGTCAAGTAGGTACTATTTGATATGACTATTTCACAGATATCAAAACTAAAGCTAGGTGATGTTGAGAGATCTGACCAAGGTGACTGGACTAGTATATGAAAGAAGGAATCTAGGATATTAAATCTAAAACTCTGTCTAAACCTAGACCCTATATTGCCAATTCAAATAATTCAAACCACCTCCAAGGATGGATTGGGTTTATACTTTAGTTTTAAAACATGATCAAACAATTAGTCTAGTTTGATATGTACAAAAGAAATCAATGCTGAAGAAATGACAAGTTTGTTTGTTTGTTTGTTTATTTATTTATTTATTTATGAGAGTGAGTGAGCTGGGAGAGGGGTAGAGGGAAAGAGAGAATTTAAGTAGGCTTTATGCTCAGCATGGAGCCCAAAATGGGGCTTGATCCTATGACACTGGGATCTTGACCTAAGCTGAAGTCAAGAGTCAGGTGTTCAACCAGCTGAGCCAACCAGGTGCCCCAACAAGTGTATTATTTAAGACTTTTCTCTTAGTCATAGACATTTACCCATTTGAATAACATTTATGGGCACTTCTCCAGAGTAACTGGTAAGTATTTACGTCATGTTTCCCAGTGAACTCTTCCAATGAGAAGTAAGAGCAAACAGACATGTATCAAATTTCAATTGACTTACTTTATTAATTACATATGGAACTGATTTAAGATTTTCTAGAAACTCATCTATATTCTATCTAAAATATTTTATGTACTGGGTATTTGATTTTGAGATCTTTTCAAATTTGGCTTACACATATTTGTAGTATATAACCGTTGAACAGAGACAATATAGAAAAAGTTCAAATAGCAGAATAAATATTGCTTTAGATTACATTGATAAAAGCCTTTAATCTTAGATACTATTATCAAGAAACATTTCTTCCATAAATCAACTAATATCCAATCTTTTAGAAGATATAATTAAACTTTTCAGTTAAAAGGAGACTTATATTCTGTTTTGGTATCACAAATGCTGTTTTTATTTTTAATTGAAAACCATTTGCCAAAATCTTTATTTACAAAAACCAATTAAATAAATTTAAGTGTCTTATAACATATCTAATAGTACATTTTAGGCAGAGTATTAGTATCAGGCTTGATTATAAAATTAAATTCGTGTCACCTACACAAAGTCTATTTTTCCCATTCAATGTTATAGTAGGATTACTATGAGATCCCCCAAAACCTGAACTGTCCTTTTCACTCTTTTGGTGATATCATCTAATGCTTTGCTACTACTTCCATAATGTAATAATCAATTAGATTATGATATAGTCAAATGAATTTCATCTGTTATGTTTGGAAAATATCTGTGAAGTTAAGCCTAAATATAACTCTCACCAAAACAATATGCTCATTTCAAAAGCAATTTTCTTAGGAATTCTCCAGTCTCAGATTCTCCATGTAACAAGATGATCCTATGATAATACTCAGACTTGTGTCTTTTTCTGATAGCTTTAGTATGCACATGGACCCATCTCAGATGAATGTATAGGGATTGACTAAGAGCTATACAATCTTAATGCTAAATGGTCTAGAGAACCTCTATTCTATTCTTTAAAGTCTACACTTGAGAAAGTGAGACTTCCCCAAACTTAATTGATCACGCTTCATTCTTGAGGCCACACAACTCAATAGTGATAGAGCAAGGTTTCTGACACTATGGTTTATTAGTTTATTATATAGCCTTCCAATAAAACAACTAGATGAAGGCAAGATTCTGAGACAAGATACAAACATCTTAATAAAGGAAGTAAAAGTCTTTATCACATAGTTCTAGCCGTTATCTTACAAATACCATTTTGAGAGAGGGATGTAGCTATTCCATAGTAAACAAACAGAAAGAATTACAGTGGAAATAATTATCCCAACCACATGTCTTCCAACCTTCTAATCCCATGCCTCTGCTTCCCATTGGCTAAGCTCAACCAGAAGCTAAGGGACAAATAAGTTCACTGAAGCAGTCCATAAAGTTCAGCCTCTTGGTGGCAGCTTTTCCTGGAGCATAGAGCATGATGAGGAAGTGTGGAATATAGAAATGGGAGATCAAATGGGTTGTATTCCATGTATAACTATACTAGAGCCTTTCTGGTTGTGGAATTGTATTTTTCTAACACAATTGTACCTATGTCCTTTGGTTTTCACCTTGAATACCTAATGCAGTACAACTATGTTTCTACATGTCACTTGTTAAAAAAATAAACTTAAAAATATAGGTTGCATATAGGGCTCCTGGGTGGCTCAGTTGGTTAAGCCTCTGACTTCAGCACAGATCATGATCTCATGATTAGTGAGTTTGAGCCCTGTGTTGGGCTCTGTGCTGACAGCTCAGAGCCTGGAGCTGCTTCAGATTCTGTCTCCCTCTCTCTGCCTCTCTGTCTCTGTCTCTCTTTCTCTCTCTAAGATAAACATTTAAAACAAAATTTTTAAATATAGGTTGCATATATTAGAACCTGACAGAATACTAAGGAAAGAGCATTGTAATGTAGAAAAGGAAAGCATGAAGACATTATTAAGTCTTTTATGCTGTCCTCCCAATGGAGATGATGGGAAAATACTTTACACAAAAGATTGCTACAGAGTAGAGCTTTCATGTTCTTACCGTTGATTTGGAAAGGAGGTGAGCTAATGGTTAATATTTGGCACATATTCTGAATCATTGTGTCAAAACTGGAATGAGTGGGATGAAAACAGCATCTGTTGCTGCTGATTTGCCCGCCCCCAGAGGCTGGGCAGCATTTGAACCTGTGACTAAGAGGCAACAGGTTTATCAGAGAAGCAAAATCCCCCAAGCTCTGTTAGTCTTAGGAAAATTCCCAACAAAAATAACAGGGAGAATCATGAGTGAACTATATGCAAATTTGTGAAATGCAAGCACTCAGGTGGTAATAGGCTACCACATGGATTATTAGGACAGGTTAGAAGTCAGAGAAAGAAAAAGATGTGAGCCTCATGCTCATATATGAATTCGGGGGTGGGGGGAAGCCACAGGAATACTAAATTCTTATTTTAAAGTATTAACTTTTGCATTGCGCTGAAAAAGAATATACTTTTGTGTGTAACTGAAGACTCTGAGTTGCCACGATGGTAGAAAAGATAGAATGAAACTTGCTCACATGCAAATCAACACAGACTTTGGTTCTCTTCCCTATGGAGTCTAAACTTGCACAAAATTGGAAAATCAGTCAAGCTTGCCCTTGGCATCATTTCTGGTGCCTTTCACCCATTTTCTCCACTTTATAACACCCCTCAATTAAAATATTCATTATTTTTAAAAAATTCATTATTTTCACAACGCCCATCTTCCTTACTTGAGTATTCTCTCAAGGCCAACATGCTTAACGAATGCTCTGAGCCAAGTCAATCCCTCTCTCTCATGGTCCGTTAATTTATACTCTGCCAATCATTAAAAATGGCTTAAAGATCTCTTAGGATCTTCACATTGGACAAAGGTCTTCTAAAATCTAAAACCATAGGAATATATTTCTAAGGTGTCATTCTTAATAGCCAAGAAATATTTGCTGTTAAAGGGAACTATTGTGCTCACATCAGACAGCTATGCCTTTTTATGATACTACTTTAGATATTTCCGTGCTAATCCTGTCTGAATTTATGGGGTAAATCAATAAGGATATTTAATATTCTTATGACAATTTATTTTTTATGCTGAATGCTTGCCAGCCAAGTTTGATATGTGTTATAGACTCACTTGTCTTTACCTATTAACTGGAAGTTCTTCTCAAAAATTATGTGCAGAACTTCTGTCTCTCTAGTAGCTGTGAAGAATTAACCAGATACTGTAGAGATAGCAGACCCTCACAACCTTTCAGAGAAAAGTTATAGAGAAAGGGTATAGAGAAAAAAAAAGTAGGCATCAAATCTAAGATGTAGATTGAAGGCCATTTAATATGAAGCCTCTCTGTCACAATCTTCCCATATTGTGGAAAATTAGGAAATCAAGAGACAATGTGAAGGACAAACCTTTTAAAGGCAAAATACTCAGACTAATTTTCCATTATAGTTTACCCAGACAGCCAATAGAAAGAGATACCATAAGAATATTTTAGGTGTATATCCATTTGTTTGTTTATTTGTTCATTTGTTAACTTAAAAATATATAAACTCTGCTACATGTTTTGTTACACAGAGGCAACAAAGTTCCATGAAGGAATTTACTGTAGTTTAGACTCATGATTCCAGACTTAAGTTCAAATCCAAATTCTATCACTTAAAGTTATAAGGTTATAAGCATTTTGGGAAATAAGAGCTTCTCTGAGCTGGATATCTTATCAATTTATGGAAGATCACAGTAGATAATTTATATAAAGCAGTGGTATCAAGCATATGTTGGACTTTGTGAATAAGAATTATAGTCTAGTGATAAAGAGTAGAAAATCTGGAGTCAGATCACCTAGGTCTGAATCTACCTTCCATACCTTGACATTTGACATGATAATTATCATCACAAAAATTATCTCAAAATGGATTAAAGACAAATGAAGAAAATATAGGGGAAAAGCTCTTCAACATTGCCTTGGCAATGAATTTTTGGATATGACACCAAAAGAGCAAGTGACAAAAGCAAAAATCAGTAAGTGGAACTATAACAAACTAAAAAGCCTTGCACAGCAAAAGAAACAACAAAATGAAAGGCTAACCTAAGAAATGGGAGTAAATGTTTGCACACCATATATCTGATAAAAGGTTAATAATCAAAATATATAAAGGACTCATCTAATACAATAGCAAAAAAATAAAAATAAAATAATCCAATTAAAAATGGGCAAAGGACCTGAAGAGCCATCTTTTTCCAATAAATAAATATAAATGGCCAACAAGTAAGTGAAAAGGTGGTCAACATCACTAATCATCAGGGAAATGCAAATCAAAACCACAATGAAATATTATCTCACACCTGTTAGAATGGGTGTTATCAAAAGGACAAGAGAGAAGTTTTGGCTAATATGTGGAGAAAAATGAGCCCTCGTGCACTGTTGGTGGGAAAGTAAATCCATAAAGTCATTATGATGATCAGTATAGAGGTTTCTCAAAATTTGAAACTAGAACTACCAAAGGATCCAGCAATCCCACCTCTGGGTGTATATCTGAAGGAAGTATGATCACCATGTCAAAGAGGTATCCGCACACCCATGTTTATTGCAGCACTATTCACAATAGCCCAAACATGGAATCAACTTAAGTGTCTATTGACAGATAAATAGATAAAGAAAAAAATATATACATTGTATGTGTACACACATGTGCACACACACACACGCACACACACACACTCCAGAATGTTATTTAGCTGTAAGATGAAAGAAATCCTGCTACTGGCAACAACATGGATGAAACTTGATGGCATTATGCTGAAATAAATCAGAGAAAGACAAAAACTGTATGATCTCCTTGATATGAGAAATCTAAAAAAGCCAAACTCATAAAGAGTAGAATGGTGGTTGCCAGGAGCAAGGGGGATGGGGGAAGAGAGGAGATGTTGGTCAAAGGATATAAACTTCCAGTTACAAGATGAATAAATTTGAGGATCTATTGTACAGCATGGTGACTATAGTTAACAGTACTCTATTGAATATTTGAAAGTTGCTAATGGAATAGATCTTAAATATTCTCACTACAAAAAAAGATGACTATGTGAGATGATAGACACATTAGCTAACCTTATTGTGGTAATCATTTCATAATATATATACATATTAAATCACATTTCACACCTTAAACTTATGCAATGTTATATGTCAACTATATCTTAATAAAGCTGAGGGAAGATATATCTATTCTCCTTGTGATTCATTTTCCTCTTCTGTAAAATGAGGATAATAATAGTACCAGTTCACAGGGAAATTTTGAGTACTAAATGAGATAATGTCTGCCAAGGACTTAAAATAGTGGTTTGCCAAACCTAGCGCTACCTACATGTTTCTGTCATGATCATAAATGAAAACAATGGTCATTTTCATTATTGTTATTGAATATGATCTTGATCCAAGTGGCTATAATACAACACAGAAACTGGTGAGCTCTCTTAGATATCTAAAGATAAATTATTGTAGGATTTTGTAAAAAGAATATTTTAGGTTGAGAGATGATGAGAAAGCTCAAGGGAATAGGACTGTATTGAGACAGGAGAGTTGAGAAGTCAAAAAAAAAACAAAAACAAACAAACAAAAAAACCCCTACAGGTAGATGAAAGAATATGAATAAAATTAAGGAGAAACTGTGAATAGTTTCAATGTTGGTATATGGCAAGACATAGTGAGTGTATAGTGTTACAAATATAGGTTAAGGCAGATCATGAAAGAACTTGAATAGCAAGCCATAGACTGTAAACTTTATTAAGTCAGTAAAAGGGAATCTCTCAGGGTCTGTGGGAAGATCTATCTTGTAGAATAGGTTGCAGAGGGAAGAAAGAGGAAGTAGAAACACCAGCCAGGAGATTTCTGCATAATTCAAGTTAAATGTACAGGAGAGCTTCACTAGTTTAAAAGCAGTGGGAGATAGAATGATCATATATATCAAACTCCCAAGTAAAACAGTTCAAATAAGTATTGGACTGTATTTTTTAATGTATGCCATGAATTTTTTTAAAAATGCCCTTCTGTTCTTTTTTCCCCACTGTCATTTTACCTTTTTATGAAAGATATACATACCAGTCTTTACCTGAGGGGTTTGTAAACTCAGATGCCTATATGAAACACACAGGTAACCCAGAAAAATAATGAGTGTTTGCCAGAACAAAGCTGTGGAGAACCTGGGGTTTCATGAACTCCCTTAAGTGTATGGTAGCCATGGGGCTCTCAGCAATTCTCGGTATGCAGAAATGTAGCCCAGAACTGCCAGCTATTCTGATTTTTCCAAGAGAAGTAGGAAATTTGGATCTTTAAAGTGTAAAAACTATCAAGTTTTACATGTGGCAACTACTTCGAAAGTTTTAAAAAACCATCTCTAGGCCAAACAAAACATGTCTGTAGGCCAAATGTGGCATGTGGGTCACCAGTTTGTAAAATCTGTCTAACTCTGTTATCTGGCAAGGTAATGGAGCATTCTGGTTACTCAACATTCCACATATGTTATATAAGGCTTCCCAACCTTCCAAGAATAGGAGTACATCAGCTACACTAAACATGAAAGTTCTAGTTAACATTACCAAACTTTTTCCTTTTGGTTCAAACATATATTCATTCAACAAATATTTAATGAGCTATGTTTCATATATGATAGTTATTTTTGGATATGGAAATATGAATTTCAAGTAACTTATATTTGGCTAAAGGTATAAACAGAAGACACAAATAGTGACCACACAAATCATTTTGACAACTCAGAATCATTTGGTACTTCTAGGGTATCAACGATCAACATCTAGAAAACATGGAGAATGAAAGTTGGTAGCATTTTCCAGCTAATAGATATTGTAGAAGTTCTGATCTAGGACTTCAACTCTCAATACTTGGCAATTTCTCAGAAACACTGCATCGGATTCTCAATCCAGACTTTATGTTAGCTCCTGTCTTTTCTCAAAATACTTTTTCTTTAGACATTTCTTTGAAAAATAGGATCTGCCTTCCAAAGTTCAAAAAAAAATCCCATGTTAAGATTTCTGGGCTTGTAAATTAAGTTCCATAGTTGGGAAGTAGAAAGTCAGAAGAAGGATAATTTGTGAGGGTGTATAGGAAATACCCACAATTTGCAACTACTCTCCTAAAGCAATTCTTCCTTGATACCCTGCAGAACAAGGTGTACAACATGCGCCTCTGCTATGGCCAATCCTGTTCAGCAAGTTGAGAACTGCTAAAAGAAATAATTATAAAAATACATACAGCATTATTTTGCCTCTCTTACCTAATATATGAGTTCCATGGCTACCTACCCATTTGTTGTGGGAAGCAAATTAATGTTTTTAAATGTATTTCTTCCTAGCTATGCTATTACGTGTCAGGGAAGGGGAGAATATACATTTTCATATGCAATTTTGAACAGGGTAAAAACCTATATAATTAGTGAACTTCGCCTAAACTCCACAGTTCTCATCATTTGGTGTGACTAAAAGACTGTTCCAAAAGTTTGAATTTTAAAAAATAAATCATTATTTCATTTTTAGAGTTGATATATCCAAAGATATGGACAGAGCTATTACAAAGAAATCCACAAGTGAATAAAATAAGAATTAAAAGTATAAAGTCCTTGTTTCAGTGGTATATGAAATAACTATTTTTCTTTAGTGGTAGAATATATAACGTCACATACTCCGAGTTCTGTAAAGAACAGGAACTGAATGATACAGGATCAATTACCACACTATTGTCATCTCTAGCTAATAACAACATAGCAATCAACCCTGCTGTTAAAGTCTCTCTGGATTTATCTGTTTGCCTTTGGCATAAATTAGGGAAGCACATGAGTAGAAAAAGCACAATAAAAAATAAAGTTTGTGTCTTGAAAGGAGAGAATTTGTTATTGCTTTGTCACTGCAGGCAACAGGGTGTAAAACCAGTAAGAAATCAAGCCAGTTCTTGACGTCAGTTATTCCTAATTTGGTGCAATTGAGTGCATCTTTGACTTATGTGCAAGAGTTGATCATTGATTAAGCTGCAGGGGTGTTTCCTATGGTGTTCCTTTGGCCTTATTACTGTGAATAGCAATGCGTTGTTAGGTTGCTTTTTCTTTTGTGTTTTTGTTATTTTATTTCCCCGGAGACCCTGAATGAAAATCTTCCTGTAGTTGGTTACAACCAAACTTAGTAATTATCAGAGTTTTATATACATATTTTCCCTTGATTTTGACCTTCAATTTTGGAAAAGCAAATGTCACATTTAGGTGGTTTCATAGATTTAGAGAAACATTTTACTCTCCTGTTTTTAAATTGGGATAAATGGCACCAAGAGCAATCATTTTGACAAGCAAAAACAAGCTCCTTAATTGTTATACACTATAATTAGACTGTTTCAATTTAAATGAAATATCACTTAAAAGAAAACACAGATAGTGAAGATCTTTTTTCAGAGGCAGTGAAGTTAGAGGACATTTAAATATTTAATATTTGATAAAAATTAAGAGCCATTATGCAACCCAAGAATATGGCCAATATCCTGTGGTTGCCATGAAGAAAAATGGAAAGAGTTAGGTTCTCCAATGATTTTTAGAGCTGCTGAAATATCCAACTCAGTCGCTGCAGCTTCTAACTGTGTTTGTTATTTGAGACTCCCATGTCCTAAAGATCTTATTTTCTACTCCTAGAATTTATTAAGATATTTTGCAAAATATGTACAGGTTCTTCCCTAAGATGGATTTAACTGTCATTGCTTAAGATAAAACTAATAATAATCATCGTTTCTACAATGAAAATTTATGAAACCAGATATTTATATGCCAGATATTATGCTACACTTCTTACACAAATGATCTTGTGTATAGTTCTAGATTTATTCACTGTAATCATTCCCGTTTAAAAGTTTGGAATGGTTTCCTCCTTGGGAAAAAAAGAGAGTTTTTAGATTCAGTGAATTTTATTTTATTTTATTTTTAAGTTTATTTATTTATTGAGAGAGAGAGAAAACAAGTGGGGAGGGGCAGTAAAAGGGTGAGACAGAATCCTCAGCAGGCTGTGCGCCATCAGTGAGTGCAGAGCCTGATGTGGGGCTTGAACTCATGAACCATGAGACCATGACCTGAGCCAAGATCAAGAGTTGGACACTTAACTACTGAGCCACCCAGGCACGCCTATATTCAGTGAATTTTAAAGAATTTGCCTATGTTCAAATAACATATCTGACAATATTGAATTACTTCTTTATGGGAAAAAAAATGATTTCTCTTAGATTAGTGGTTTTGAATGTAGAAAATATACAAGACTGTTTCCACTATAAGTATATTTAGCTGGGTATGAAGTGGGGTAATCTGCTCTCCAAGTGCTACCATCTCCCAAGAGTTTTTTCTGTATTTTGGATACCAGCTAAGATTTCTGTCTTCTGAGTTTTAAATTAAAATGACTTGAACACTCTCTTTCACTTCAGAGAAGTCCAGTACCCTCTTCACGATTTCTCATGGTATTGTCTGTCTTTCAGTTACTGACTTCCCTGGATTCTCTAACTTCCATGAGGTGCACCAGTTTGCATTCCCACAACAGTGCACAAGAGTTCCTTTTACTCCAGCATCGCTGCCAACACTGTTTCTTGTTTCTTGTGTGTGTGTGTGTGGGGGGGGGGGAGTGTGGTTTTGTTTTTTTTGTTGTTGTTGTTGGGTTTTTTTTGATACTAACCTCTTATCAGATCTATTATTTGCAAATATATTCTTCTATTCAGCAGATTGTGTTTTGGTTTTGATGTTTCTTTGCTGTTCATGAGCTTTTTATTTTGGTGTAGTCCCAGTAGCTATTTTTGCTTTTGTTTCCCTTGCCTCTGGAGATGTATCTAGAAAAAAATGCTGCTATGGCTGATGTCAGAGAGATTATTGCCTGTGCTCTCTTCTGGGATTTTTAGGGTTTCAGGTCTCACATTAGGTCTTTAGTCCATTTTGAGTTTATTTTTGTGTGTAGTGTAAGACAGTGGCTCAATGTCATTCTTTTGCCTGAAGCTGTCCAGTTTTCCCAGAACCATTTGTTGAAGAGACTTTTTCCCATTGCATATTCTTGCCTCCTATGTTGTAGATGAATTAAGTTTACAATTGTGGGTTTGTTTCTGGGCTCTCTATGCTGTTCTGTTGCCCTGTGTGTCTATTTTTGTGCCAATGCCATTTGGTTCTCATTACTATAGTTTTTTAGTATATCTTGAAATCTGGGATTGTGATACCTCCAGTTTTGTTATTCTTATTCAGGATTACTTTGGCTATTTGGGGTCTTTTCTGATTCCATTCAATCTGTATATGACTTTATGCTTGATACAAGTTTTTTGTAGGCAACATATAGATGGGTCTTGCCTTGTTATCCATTCCTTCACCCTATATCTTTTGATTGGAGTATTTAATCCATTTACATTTAAAGTAATTATTGATAGGTATGTTCTCATTACCATTTCGTTACTTTTTTATAGTTGTTTTATAGTTCTTCTCTGTTTCTTTATTCTCTTGTTCTCTAATCTCATGGTTTGCTGGATTTCTTTGGTGATTTATTTGGATTCCTTTTCTTTATTTTTTGCATATATATTACTGGTTTTTTGATTTGAGGTTATTGTTAGGTTTACATATAACATCTGGTACATATCACAGTCCATATTGATTGTCACTTAAGCTTGGCCCATTGTAAAAGCCCTAAATTTTTACTCCTCTCCCCTCCACATTTTAGGTATAAAATGTCATAATTTATATCTTTTTATTTTGTGAATCCCTTGACTAATTTTTATAGATACACTTAATTTTACTGCTTTTTTGCTTCCTACTTTTCCTACTCATGCTTGTGGTCTTTCCTTTCTACTCGGAGTCCCCTTTAACATTTTTTGTAGGGCTAGTTTAGTGGTCATGAACTTTTGTTTGTTGAGAAACTGTTTATCTCTCTTTCTGTTCTGAACTATAGGTTTGTTGGATAGAGTATTCTTGGTTGCAAGTATTTTGGTCTTTTTTTCCCAACATTTTGAATATATCATGCCACTCCCTTCTGGACTGCAAAGTTTCTGCTGGACAATCAGTTGATAGCCTTATGGATTTCCTTTGTATGTAATGGTTTTCTCCTGTCTTGCTGCCTTAAAATTCTCTCTTTATGACTACTTTTTGACTTTTAATCACTGTGTGTCTTGGTATGGACCACCTTGAGTTAATTTTGTTGGGGAATCTCTGTGTCTCGTGGGTCTGGATTTGTATTTCCTTCCCAAGGTTTGGGAAGTTTTCAGCTATTATTTTTCCAAATAAATTTTGTACACTTTTTCTCTCTCTTTTCCTTCTGGAATTCCTATAATATGAATGTTATTACACTTGATGGTGTTGTTGAGTTCCCTTAATCTATTATCATTCTTTATTAATCTTTTTTCGTTCTCCTGTTTAGCTTGCTTGCTTTCTATGACTCTCTCCTCCAAGTCACTGATCTATTTTTTTTTTTTTTGCTTCTTCTAGTCTATTATTTATTCCTCTAGTACATTTTTAATTTCAGTCACTGAGTGATTCATCTCTGGTTGGTTCTTTTTCATGTTTTCTATCTATTTGTTGAGGGTCTCAATGAGAGCCTCTTTGAGGCTCTCTTTCTCAAGTGCGGTATCTTTATGACCATTATTTTAAATTATCTTTCAGGCATATTATGTCTATCCATTGCATTTAGCTCTCTTGCTGTGGTTTTCTCCTCTTCTTTCATTTGGGCATATTACTCTGCCTCCTCATTTTGTCTAACTCTCTGTGTCTGTTTCTACGTGTTAGGAAAGCCAACTACATTTCCAGTTCTTGAAAGTAGCAGCCTTATGAAGAACAGGTCCTGTGGTGTCCTTCAGTGCAATGTTCCTTGTTAACTAGAACCTAGCACTTCAGAGGTGTCTCCTATATGTTGCAAGTGTCTTACTATTGTGGCTGTGCTACATTTGCCTTCAATCCAGTCATCTGCAATGGCTCTCTTTGCTGTTGTGTGCATGATTTGGTCCCTGTCTTGTTAACAAGCTTCTCTGGGGCCACTTTGGGCTTGAGTTGGGTCAGATCAAGCATTTGACAGAACTGTGATTACACTGAACTACAAGGCCCTCAATCTGTGTTGTCCCTTAGGAAGCTTTCATTGGTAGGGTTTTCCCCTACCCCCCTGCTGAGGCTGCAGTTGAACTGGTATGTGTGGTTTTCTGGGGCAGGAGTCACTTTGGAGTGGTGCTGACCCCTGTCAGTGCTGCTTGCACAATGACACACTGTCCACCGCTTTGGATGTACTCCTGTCATGGTTGGGTTGGAGAAGGTGAGTCTGAAGATAAGTGTGGGACTGGGACTTGTAGTGTTAGCAAAATTTGTTCAAGTCTGCTGTGAAAGGAGACCTGACACTGATTTGGAAAACTACCAAGGTGGAGGTAGATGGGACAAGTCTACAGAAGAACATGGGGGCAGGGTGCACTGAGAATGTGGGGACAGCACTGGTTCCTAAAGGTGTCCATGTGTCCATGTATCTAGTCTGGCGGGTTAGGGAGGCAATTTGTGCCTACCAGCTCCTTTCCTTGGAGAAGTTTCTCAAAGATCCCTGCCCCTCCACTACACACTCTGGATTAGTAAACCAATCTTTCTGCAGTATACCCCAGGCATTTTTCAAACTGCTACCTCTATGCTATTATGTCTGTGGGGCTGTTTATTGTGCTGTCTCCTTAAGAGTGGGGACTCAGACTCTTCTCACCTTCTGGCTTTCCCAGAGCCAAGTCTGCTGCTTTTCAAAGTTCCAGGAGCTAAGTGCAATGATTCTAAGAACTCAGGAAGTTAACCCCTCTGATTTCCAAAGCTGGTTGTTATGGGGATTCATCTTCCCAGTGTGGGTCCCCTGTGCCCCAGGTGCCCAGTGTGGGTCTGCTTCTGTCCCTCCTCCATGCCTGTGCTGGTCTTCCCTCCCACAGTTTCACAGATCAGGTTTTTCTTGCTCCTATCTCTGCACTTTCTGCCCTCTTCTCTGCAGCCTCTTCTCTATGTTTAGCTGTGGAGAGTATGTTCTGCTGGTCTTCAGGTCATTTTTCTGGGTTATTTGCACTGATGTTGGTGTTATATAATTTAGCTATGGGCCAAGTTGATTTTAGGATACTCCTACTTTGCCATCTTCCTCAGAAGTCCATTCATTTTATTCTTTATAATAAACTTGAGAAATAAGAACTATTGACACTTGATGACTGATAAGGAAACCAAATCTCAGGTTGGTTAAGAAAGATGCTTAAATTACATAGCTATTAAGTGATAAAGCCAGGATTTTCAACAGAGCTGTTTGACTCTAAAACTCATGTAATTCTATTTGGTGGTTTGAAGCACAACCATGCTTACTCCATCTCATTTCCAGTGTGTCTTAATAGAAGATAAGTGATAGGAAGTAAAGACACCCTTCTGAGGCTTTGTTCTTTAACATAAATTGGGTGGGTTAATAAAATAGATTATGTCCAGAATTGAGAAAGAATACAAAAACTGCTTTACAGCTCAAAAGGTTAAAGAAAATAGAAAAACAACAAACACAGGGGAAGCAGAATGACAGTTGCTGGGACAGATTGTGTACCTTTTCCCCAGATTCACACTAGAAAAGAAAGGGGGTAGGAAAGAGAGATAAAGAAAGAAAGAGGGAGACAATGAAACCTGATCCATTTACAGTTGGGGCATTTTAGGTCTCCTCTGGCGTGGTTAATGCCTTCCCCCACTAAAAATGCATAGCAAATGTTCCATCATCTGCTTTATACTCTCCTGTTGGCCAGAGTAGGACAACTGTCTCCTTGCAAACTGTCTCCAGTTTCTAATGGTTCAATATTTTAATGTTTGGTTGTTATTGTCTAAAACAAATGACATGCTTTCTTCTGTCTCTTGGTAAACTGGGCTTGTTAAGATGCTCAGTAAATATAATGTAAACATATAAAACCTTCCCCTGATATTTTTACTTACTCGTTTGTTTTAGATGTTTTGAATTCTTCTCCCATGTCCCCTCGAGGGATATGTACTAGTTTATACATGGCTTTACTTGCTTACTTCTCTTTTGCTTTATTTAGTTCCATGTTTGTTGTTACAAGACTCAAAAAGAAAAAAAAATCATAATCATTCTTGTATTATAAAGTGAATAAAAGCCTAAGAGATAACAATTTTAAACAAAACTGAACATGCTTAGCTGGGTTAATATGATGCTAAAATATCCAACTGCAACGTGAAAAGTTTAGTTAACAGATGGCTCTTTAGTAAATACATAGTGTGTGTTGTTAGATTGGTTTGGTCCTACCTCTGCATTCATCAACCCTTGAATTGGTCACATTGGCACAGTATAAACCTAGCTATAGATTGATTTCCATCCTGTAGAGTACTTACAATATATAGAGTACCAAGAGAATGATTTATATAACATCTAGAGATGAGGAGAGAGAAAGGAATTGATAGTTGTTGAACACTTACTTTATATCATGTGTTGTTTTAGAAGCTTTATATATATTGTATAACATATATAAATTAACTTATTTTCTCTCAATCAGGAAAAATACAATTAGACTATATATATATTTACATACACACCCACACATATATACACATACATATATATGTATACATATATATACACGGTCTTGTTGGGGGAAATACAATGAAATATATATATCTTATTGTGATGTATATATAAATACACACATATATATTATATAATGTCTCATATTTCCCACAAGTGTATATATTATATCATTATATATATATGGTTTCATTGTATTTCTCACAGCAATTAATGAGAAAACACAAGTTAATTTAGTATCTCTTTTGTGTTTACCGCTGTACAAAACACTCTAAATACTTTACCTAATATAATATTTAAAATTACACTATGAAAGAGATGTTATCCATAATTTATGAAAGAAAGGTTTGAAGAAAATAAAGAATTTGACCTATAATCAAATTTGATTAAATGTGGATCTGGATTTTAAATTTTATCTCTGGAACTTCAAAGCCTATGCTTTTTCCACTAGGCCAGTACAGTGCTATATGATCATGTTCCTGAGCCTACACAGAACTGAATTTAAAAAAAAAAAAAATTTATTTTTCATTTATTTAATAAGGATATTTTCAATGCACAGTAGAAGAGCAAAGTGCATATATTTCTCTATAAGTTAAATTTAAAAAGACTAGTGATGATGGTATTTTAATGAATCACTTATTGCAGCATAATTTAAAAGACTTTAGTCATATTGGAAAATCTTAAAGTAATAATTTGAAACCTTAGGGAACAGTTTCTAAAACAGGAGGGGGGGACTAATGTTCATCATGTGCCTGATATGCTTGAGATGATATCATTTATTTAACTCTTATTTATGTGCCACAAATATGAGAAGTGCTAAGCATTTTACATTTATTATATCCTTTAATATTTATAATACCTTGTATGGTGTGACACATTATTAACCTCATTTTCCATTGAGGAAAATGAAGCTGGTCAGTAGTGAAGCTGGAATTCAAACCAGGTCTTTTTTCCTCAGACCTAATGCTTTCTCTAACATTGTGCCGGAAACACATAGAGAGCCAGTAGCTGTTCCAAGCAAATTCTGCTTAGAGCAACTCCATGGTTGCTCCCCAGGCCAGCAAATGAACAGAGCATTTCATCACCTTAAAGATTCATTACTCAGGATTTCCCCTCCTTCATCTAATTAAATCATTTCTCAGCTAGTGTTCACATTTGGCCAGTCTACCACAGTCTCCCAGCCTCTTTGGGTGTATGGACAGGTCAACCACCAGAATAACTTTCATCTGACAAGCTCCAATTGAACTTGTTTTCCCAGATCATTAAGCACATTGGCATTTACATTTACAATCATTTTCTGCTTTGTTGGTTTCCATCTACTTCATTCACAAATTAATAACATAAAGAAGACTCAGTTAATGCCTCTTAGCATGCCACCACCAGCCTTCTTGGTGGCAGATAGTAAAACTTTGATGTTAAAAGAGCCTGTAAAAGAGCCTGGACTGAAATAAAGATTCATTCATCTTTTTGGACTTGTAAACTATGTCAATAAGAATGAATCACAGTTTTGTGAAATAAAACTTGCCCTTGACATTATCAACATTCTCTGTCAAGAGCCCTCTAACTGGGGTTTCTCAGTCTTGGCACTACTGACATTTGGGGCTGGATAATTTTGTTGTGGGGACTGCCCTGTACACTGTAGGCTGTTTAGCAGCATCCTTGTTTTCTATCCACTAGATGTCAGTAGCACCCCCCATCCTCCAGTTGTATCCCCCATTTTCTCCCCACTTCTGGTTACAATTTTCAAAACTATCTCCAGATATTATGAAACGTCTCTCTAGGGAGTAAAATCACCCTGATTGAGAAAAACTGGTCTATCCTTATAAAGATTTACCTCTGTGTGCTATTCTCCTGGACTTCCGGAACTAGCAGAAGTCTTAGAGATCACACTCTTCCTTTTCACTGATAAGAAAACCAAATCCTGAGAAGAGGAAGTGAATTATTTAAGTGGGAAGGGGCACCTGGGTGGCTCAGTCGGTTAAGCGTCCAACTTCAGCTCAGGTCATGATCTCACGGTCCGTGAGTTCAAGCCCCGCGTCAGGCTCTGTGCTGGCAGCTCAGAGCCTGGAGCCTGTTTCGGATTCTGTGTCTCCCTCTCTCTCTGCCCCTGCCCCGCTCATGTTCTGTCTCTCTCTGTCTCAAAAATAAATAAAACATTAAAAAAATGAGTGGGAAATACTTGAAGAACAATATTTCATTGTTCATATACTAAAGGGAATCCTCCTGGTAGAATCCTTGCTATTCTTATTTTATACATGAAGAACTAAGGACCAGATTTTGCCCAAAAACTCACAGTGACTAAGATGTCTTGTTAAGACTCATGTGTGGGAAACCCAAGTTTTAGTCCCATACAGATAACCCTCAATATTAAAAAAAAAAAAAAAGGTCACTGCAAAGACTTAAAAGTGTTTATTGAATATTTACTATCTGAAATGAAAATCAGCTCAAACAGATTCACATGGTCACAATAGAAAAAAAAATATTTCAGTTGCCCTTAAGTTCATGCAGGAGGATATTGAATCCTCTGCAGTCATAACACAGTTGTTGGTTCCCTTTGGGTATCATCTCCTGCTCTGTTGTTTAATGTGTTTGCATTATTGCTATTATTTCCCTCACTTTTTCTCTTAAGATTTAACTCTTCAGGGGTCCTCAGCGCTTCCTTTTGCAGGTGTAGGGACACCACCAACCAGTTCCAATCTCTATAATTCTATTCATATCTTTTGTATTATGTCATTGTGTATTTACTTAAATATCCTTTAATTCCTTAAATATTATTGAATTGTAGGGGGAGAAGAATGTATCTGATACTCTACAGTATTGTAACTTACAGCACAGATTTAATTAAATATTAAATAACTTAATAATTGGCTTTATAAATGTACTTTATACTGAATTCCTGTTTAAGACAGTTTTAGTATTATTTGGGACATTTGCTTAGGGTTTTTGGATGGTTTAGGAACACTGTATTAATTTCCCATGAAAATGTCTCAAAATTCAATAGCCAAGACATTTACAGGGAGATATTAGAAATGAAATAAAAGGGATGCCTGGGCGGCTCAGTTGGTTAAGCATTGGACTCTCAGTTTTGGCACAGGTCATGATTTCACGGTTCATGAGTTTGAACCCTGCATCAGGCTCTGTGCTGACCCTGCTTTCGATTCTCTTCCTCCCTCTCTCTCTTTCTCTCAAAATAAATGAATAAACTTAAAAAAAAAGAAAATTACTTGGTTATAGATGAGTTCGTGTTAGACCATTTTTTTCAAAGTAAACCTGGTCACTTTCTATAGACATCTCCAAAGAGATAGGGGGAAAGAAAGTGTGAGTCCTAAGAGACATGTATTAAGAACAAGTGAGAATATAAATATAGAGGAATGTTTTGAAGTTAACAAGGAAATTAAAAACTTTCTACTGAAAGTATTGACCTTAGTAGGCAAGACTGACTTTTTTTAAACTAACTTTTGCAATCAATGTGCAATTAGGTTTGAATCATCTTTTTCAAATTATGCTCTATAAAATATTACTTTCCACAAAGTAGACATAAACTCTATATACATTTATACATACTGTAATGGTTATTTGTTTAGATGTTACCGTGAAGGTAGTATTTAAAGTGATTAACATCTATAATCAATTGACTATAAGTAAAGAAGATTACTCTCAATAATGTGGGTGGATCTCATTCAATCACATGAAGCCTTAAGAGCAGAATCTAGTTTCACAGATTACAAGGCATTTTGCCTCTAGACTATAACAAGTCCTGCCTGAGTTTCTTGTCTGCCAGACTGCCCTGCAGATTTTGGACTTGCCAGCCCCCACAATTGAGTGAGCCAGTTCCTTAAAATCTTTCTCTCTCTCTCTCCACACATACACCCTCACCCCAAACACACACACACACACACACACACACACACACACCCTACTGGAACTATTTCTCTAGAATAGTTTCTCTCTAGAGAACCTTGACTGATCACACATGCTTAAATATATGCATATTTATACACACACACACACACACATACACACATATATATATATACACACACACACACACACACACATACATGCATACATACATACATACAAACATAAATAACCACTAAAATAAGTCTGAGAAACACTGGAAGAAGCCTATATTTATAACATAGCAATGTCTTAGGAAGTTATTATGTTTATGTCACCATATTTCATTGTGTGTGACATGCTTATCAAACTTATTTTGCCACAAAATTTTGTTGTTGCAAAGTATTTGTGAAACTTGTATTGTTTGGAAACCATTTTGAGAAATCTGGGTTAGAAACTTGAGGGAATCAGGTAAACTTTTGAATAGCTACCATGGGAAGATGAATTAGGTAAATCAAATGCTTTTTGAAAAGCACTGATGTCCCAAACATTTTATGAAGTACAAATATTATGCACCTGGTTGGCCAAGCTTTTGACTTTCCCTATGGGTAAAGTAGACAGTGGAATTAACATACCTCTTGGTATTAGCAGAAATTGAAATAGAAAATCAAGAAGGTATATAACCCTAAATCATCTTAAAACCATATTTATAAAACAGACTATGGAAACTTTTCTTATTTACTTAACCTATTTACCTAAGCCAGAAAGATGGGAATCATTACTAAACTTCTCGCATATAAAGGATGTCAATACAAGTCATTATACCTCTTTTAACTTCTTCTAAATCTGTATCCTTCCCTCCACCCATATTGCCTTAAATGAGCCCATCATTTCTAAGTTATATTTATTTAATAGATTCATAGGTTTCCCTCAGTTCAGTCATCAGAGGCTTCTCCTTGCTGTAGCAAGAATAATATTCCTAGAACATAAACTTGATCTTATCACCTTGAAACTTAAAACTCATTATTTTCATGAAAAGACCAAAATTCAGAAGGGTCATCGCTTACTGATAGCGACACGATGTCACCCTTCCTGGTCCTCCTTCAGCCTCCTGCCTCAGCGTATCCCCACATTAACTATAAACCCAAAAACATCAAATGAGATATTGTTTTCCTAATTCAATTGGTTCCATCAGACTTCATGTCTTGCATATGATTTTCTCATTGCTTAGGATGCTAACTACTAAGCTGTTGAGATGCAAAGCAGGAGCCATGCCTGAAAAATATACTTATAGTAATATGAGGAAAAAGAAAATAGATATAGGAAATTAGAAACTTGTACAGTTATTTCTTTCAGAGGACAGAAGACTTAGAAAATTATTTTCAATTTAAAACTATATGTAAATATATGTAATAATCGTGGAGTGCCTACAATATTCAATTAATTAGGTCATGTGTTAATAAGTGACATGTTATCTTCATTTCCTCATTTATTGTTTTAAAATTCAATTTGAAAATGTATGTTAGTATATTCTGAAACTAGATGGCATAGTATAATAGATGGCATAAATAATTACATGTAACATGTATACTTATGATGAAAAAAGCAACAGATGTGTTATACTAACAAATAATTGTGTCTTAAAAATCAAAATCTATAAAGTTTTGATGCCAGACTAGTTCTTTTTGTTTCCACCTAGTTATTTTTTAGCATTTTCTTATGATTGTAAAATGAATTTTTTATTTAGAAATTTTAAAATATAGACACACCTAAACAAGAGAATATTTAGTTTTGTCCATACCTGTATTATTGCAAAAATGGCCCTTAGTATAACTTTTTTATTTGTTTATATTGTTCAGTCACATTCTTTATGCAAATATATTATTTTATATTAACAAACCTGTATTAAACAGTAATCTCATGTCATAAACTGTTTTTATCACATAAGATATACTTTATCCTTCTATATCATCAAATATTTTTCATGGAATAACTTTCAAAGGCTATGCAATGTTACATGATGTGGAACTGTAGCAATTTAAATAATTATCTATGACTAGACACTACATTTATTTTCATTGTTTTATTATAACAAGAAGTAAACTATAATAAGATTCTTTATATACCAAAGGATTTGTTCCGCTTAAGATTGATTTCTAGAAGAGGAATTGTTGAGTCAAAGGATATGTAAGTTCAAATATACTGATAATGTATTGCCACATTTTTCCTCAGAAATGCAATTTTCATTCCTGTCAGCAAGGTGTGAGACTGCCCATTTTCCTTCTTGTTTTTATTTTTTTTAATTTAATTTTTTAGTTAACATACAGTGCCATATTGGTTTCAGGAGTAGAAGTCAGTGATTCATCACCTATATACAACACCAAGTGTCCATCACAAGTGCCCTCCTTCATACCATCACCTATCTAGCCCCCTGAACACATCTCTCCATCAACTATTTGTTCTCTGCGGTTAAGAGTGAGAATGCCCATTTTCTATCCCATTGTTAGACAGTTATTTAACCATTTCTAAAGTGATTGTTTAAATTTTCTTTTCAACTTGTATTTGCTGTCAATTTCCCTAAGGCCTTGTCTTTGCTATCCTGGTTTTCTTTTATTTAAACAAGTGAAACTTTGATATAGAAAATATGATTAGTAAGAAACATAGCTCACTTCCCAAAAAACGCCTAGAAAGACAGGAGCACTGGGGGGAAGGAGAGGGTTCTTGCAAAATTTCTAAGAAGAAAAGAGCCACAAGAAGTTGCTAGAATTACTAAGCTAAGTGATTTGACAATGTACACGACTTTTTTTTTTCTGTTAAGCCAGTTACTTAGTATAGTGTGGTAAAATCAGGGAAGTGTGTGTGTGTGTGTGTGTGTGTGTGTACACAGACACACACACATATATTTTGAATTTTTGGTTAGCATAAATTACCTCTGTTAGATAAGAATCAGGCACACAATTAGACACTAAAGAGGATGCTGTGGGAAGACATTGGGATAGAAAAAGAAAATTCTGTAGTTTGTCAGGTTGGTCTAATAGTCAAGCGGATGAAGCACTTAAAAATAATAAAGAAAAAGAAATATGATAAGTTATCTGTTTAAATAAAGAATTAGTCACAGAAATAATGATATATCCACACTGGCTTGTAAGCAAGACCTATTTAGCTAAGCAAGCTGACAGGTATTCAGCTGATATTGGGGTGGGGGGGTGGGAAACAACAGTAACAAAAACCTGACCATTAGGCATAGAGGGTTATAAAACACAAGACTGCATGCATCTGTTTTTACCCTTATACACCCTCACTTTACACATTCTCACTATACACATTTTAATTTTACCAGGAAACATGTATATTTGTATTTCAGTTTTCTCTAGGTCACTGCAAGGGAGCCCTTTTATCAAATGAATATAATTATGACATTCAAATTTTACCATGGTCTTCATTTTCTTCTCAAGAATATATGATTGTCTCATCTCTACAAAGTCTTGTATGTGAAATGCAGAACAAACTACTGATATCTCCTGTACTCAGGAAATAAATATTACATATAAGCTTTTCCTTCCTTTTGGGAATTGCCCAGAGCTAGGGGAAGCATCTACCCTGCCCAACCAGCTCAGAGTAGTGCTTGTCAGTGGAGTAAAAGCAATACATTTTATTAGTTCAACAGGAGACAGCAGCAGTAAAGAATAAAAAGGAAATGTTATTATTAGCTGAGAAGGCAATACTCCTCCTCCTCCAGCAAAAGCTGCTCACCCTAATAAAAATATAAATAAATGAATCACATAAGAAACACCAGCAAGGCCTGCAAAGGCACTGCCATTTGACTCTCTATTTATTTAGAGAATTTAAGTTTTCTAGTAAAAGGAGTGGTCAGGATAAAGGGACTGGGAGTAATGGGAAGAGAAACTGAGTCAAGACAAAGCTTTCGGTTCTTAGATAGGAGGTCTTTTCTGTGCGCGCTGTAACATGAGTTCCCCCAGGTGCTCCCACTGTTGAAGCTGGCCTGCAGAGAGATGGAGATGTTTCCAGATTCATGAGAAAGAAACCCACACTGATTTCAGATTAGTTAGCAAGTGGTATTTTCCCGGCTAGGTAAGAGTGTTAACTGTGTCCCCCCCCCCTTTTTTTTTTAATCGTTTAACCCTTTGAAAGTACACCACCCATCCTCCCAGCAATTGCCAAATCTATGTGCATGTGTGTGTGCATGCATGTGTGTGTGATTTAGCTACATGTGAATACATTGACAATGACATCACAACTGACCATTACTATTCTCCAAGAGCTACCTTCACAGAGAAGACTGATTACACAGAAACCTCGTTTTTATAAATACTATACTTTTCCTTTTATAGTGCAGGGGTTGTTCAGAGTTGTGTGATCACACATTTGTAGCTTTATTCCTCAGATTGTAATGCTTTAAAACCAGTCTGTCATTAATATTTGCACTCTCTCATTCTGATAGAATATAACAGTTTTCATTTTAATTAAAGGGCCATTGGTGGCTGCAGTGGGGTGTGGGGGATTGGATTTTAGAATGTCAAGGTATCCCATAGCCACAAATATATCATGCTATTTAAGTTATAACTTTAACTCACTGCATTTGGCAAGCATAAGAATGTAAAGGAAGCCAGAAGGGGGAAAAATGACATCTTTTAAAAAGAGTGAAGGGATTGATTTTTACATCAGTCACTTGAGTGAGTGATTCTCTCCAGAGGGTGCAGGGAGTAGGCTCCTCTCTAAATGCTAGGAGTGTCTATGGATTTGAATAATGGATTAGGAAGTGCACAAACATCACGATTTTTAGATTTCTCCTGCTGAATCAAGACAGCTTGTCCAAAGCATCAGGGAGAAAGCTTTTCTTTACCTTGGAAACACTACAACAGGGGGCCCAAATAATGACATTGCAGTAGGGACCAAGTTCCCAAAGGCCAGTGTCGGATGAGACCGAGCTGGAATGATCAGAGGCAGTTAGCTATATAGGTGGGTGGGCCTCTGAGTGCTTTCCTGCTTGTCATTTTGATTCTGTTAGGGTGTGTGGGGGGGCAAGGGACTGCAAAATCAGAATGCTTTAGGGAGAGCAGGTTGTAGGGGGTGGGGCGGAGGAGGGATCCTAATTATTTTCTGACTAGATTCTTTGATGATGCTGTCCTTAGAGACCCCCATGCTTCCAGCCTATTACTCATCCCAGAGTGAATGTCACTTTAGTGGAGGTCCAAAGTTGATGACATCTGAATTGAAGCCTAAAAATCATTTCTGAAAAAAACAATGATGCTGCTCAGACTGCAAGGATTGAAAATTGCGTTAAAATCTACTATATATTAGGAAAGGATCCTGTAGCCTGAAAATGGGCTACAGGAACCAATATAAACAATCCAGGCCTTCTACACTTTCTTTAAAAAGAAAAAAGATACCTTGAGAGATACCAGGAAAAGCTGTGAGGAAGGGTCAGCTTGTTGGCAAGAAGAGGGTAAAACATTGAGTGGGAAACGGAGCATAACGACATTATTTTTCTTGTCAATGAAAACCACCAAACAGTTGCAAGGGTGGAGGCAAATATCTTCCCTTTCCTTCAAAATGAAAAACTGAGTGAGCAGCCATATGTGAGGCTATGTAAACAGGACACTTCTTCTGATCCCAGGAGTTAACAAGGACAGTGCCAGAAAAATGAGTCACTCAAGCATCTCCATCAAAGCCAAGGCTGAGGCTGGGGCTGAGTCATTTGAAAATCAGATCTAAACTCACATCCTTGCTTCCTTGTCCAGTTCCCCTGCATGGTACAGGTGAAATGGACTTCTAGCTGTGCCTCTTATAAATATTGGCTGTGGATAAATAACCAGAAAATTCAGGATTTTTAAAAAGGATTTTCTTAACTGTAATTTTCCTCTCAGCCTTCCTTTTATTTCTCCAGAGCTATTTAGGCCCATGTCTAGATTGGGGAAAAACCATACCCAAGATGAGAGCAACTCTGAGGACTCCTCAATAATAAATATATGGAATTATTCTTGTGCCCATCTGGCCACATCACCATTATTGGGTGAAAAACAATCTGTACAGAGAATACATTTCCTATGCCTCCTGAGGTCCCTAAAGAGCTCTCTTCAGTCTTTAACCTCCATGTCTAATGCTAGATTAGTCAGCCAACATGCCTAAAACGAGTCATTGGCCAACACACAGTCACTGCCGCCAAAGAACTAATAGTCTCTTTGGTAAGATAAATTATGTAAACATACAACTTTTAAAGATAATTTAACCATGAAATAGGAGTTTATATGGTGGAATCAAGGTGACTATATAGACAGAGTTATAAGAGGCTCAACAATAAAAATTTTAAAATACAAGTGACCTTAAGTAATAGCAGGATTAGAGGTGCCAACCCGCAAAGCAGTCAAAAATCCACGTGTAACTTTTTTATTCCCTCCAAACAGAACTATTAATACCCTACTGTTGACCTAAAGCCTTAGTGGTAACAGAAACAGTCAATTAACATATATTTTGTATATTATATCTATTATATACTATATTCATAAAGTATATAGTAAAAAGAAAGTGTTAACACAACCATAAGGAAGAGAAAATATATTTACAGTACTGTATGGTATTTATTTTAAAAAGGTCTACAGGGGCACCTGGGGGGCTCAGTAGGTTAAGCATCTGACTTAGGCTCAGGTCATGATCTCATGGTCCATGGTTTCGAGCCCCGCATCTGGCTCTGTGCGGGCAGCTCAGAGCCTGGAGCCTGCTTTGGATTCTGTGTCTCCTTCTGTCTCTGTCCCTCCCCCACTTGCACTTTGTCTGTCTCTCTCAAAAATAAACATTTAAAGAAAAGAAAAAAAAAAGATCTACAAATAAATGGACCCATGCAGTTCAAAACTATATTGCTCCAAGGTAAATTGTATGACCCAATTCAAGGGTCAAACCCATTGTGTTTATGCATCATATATGTATGTGCGATCAAAGAATATAACCTCCTATTACAAGATAAATAAGTTTTGAGGATCTAATGTATATCATAGTGATTTTAATTGATAATACTATATACTTGAAAGTTGATAAAAGAGTAGATTTAAAATGTCACAAAAAGAAGGAAAGAAAAAGGAAGGAAGGAAGGAAGGAAGGAAGGAAGGAAGGAAGAAATGGTAGTTACGTGACATGATGCAGGTGTTACTTTACACTATAGTGATAATCATTTCATGATGTGTAAGTGTAGTAAATCAATACATGTACATTTTTAAATTACACAATGTTATAAGTCAATTATATCTCAGTAAAGCTGGGAACAAATAGGGGAAATATAATATACATAAATATATGCATATATTTGGTGTGTGTGTGTGTGTGTGTGTGGTCCGAGATGGGTTTTAAAAATGAGATGGGGGCGTCTGGGTGGCTCGGTTGATTGAGTGTCTGATTTCAGCTCAGGTCATGATCTCACAGTTCATGAGTTCGAGCCCCGCATCGGACTCTGTGCTGACAGCTCAGAGCCTAAAGCCTGCTTCCAATTCTGTGTCTCCCTCTCTCTTGGTCCCTCTCCCCCTCATGCTTTGTCTCTTTCTCTCAAAAATAAATAAACATTAAAAAATTTTAAAAAATGAGATGGGAGATGATACTGAAGCCCTTCAGAGTGGGTAATATTGAGAGAGGCAGAAAAGAAGAAGGAACATAGCATGGCCAAGGTTACATATCAGTAGAGGAGTCAGGATTTGCAGCCAAATTTTTCTTGACTTCAAAGTCCATGCTGTTTACACTGCATATTGGTTTAAAACAGATACACTGAGAAGCTAGCAGCTTCTACTTTTCCATGTCTCAAAAGCATGTGGTAAAGTCAAGTAGGCAAGAGACTTACACATTATTAGAGAATTCCTATGTGCATAAGATTAAAATATAGAATCTCTCCTTGGTTTCTAACTTGTAGCAACATTTTTTTTCATACATGTGTTTTCACTTGTTCTTTTGTTTCTAAAATTGAACCCCTCAAATGTCAACCAGGTTGAGTTCAATGAGTTTGAGGCTAAATAATCACCTCTTTCTGGAAGCCTGATGATTTTCACCATTGTCCATATTTTAATAAGCTAAGGAAATCTATTCTTTCATCACGAGCCTCAACCCTTATTCTTTATTTTTATTTATTTTTTTCAATTTAAGGGAAAAATATGAATCAAGCATTTGAATGTTTACAGACACCCTAACTAAAGAGGGTGATGCTGATCAAATTGTTTTGTTGGTCAAGGGTGCCTGGGTGGCTCAGTTGGTTGAGAGTCCAACTTTAGCTCAGGTCATGATCTCAAGGTTCATGAGTTTGAGGCCCACATCAGGTTCACTGCTGTTGAAGTGCTTTGACATAGTTGAGTTGGAGATAAGTAGAATTTCCTTTATACTGTATCAAGTGAATCTAAAGAAATATGTACATATAGTTTTATGGTGGCTGAGATGAACTAACATTGACAGTAGGAAAATGACCACATATATGAGCTGGAATATTTTTTTCAATTAGATTCTGAAGAATCTTCATTATTAATAATGACCTACATTATAATTATTTAAGGTCAGGGATTTCCAGACGTGTGTGTGTGTGTGTGTGTGTGTGTGTATGCAGGTATGAATTTTAGTTCACAATCAGAAGATACAAGTGGTAGCATGGTCCTTTTATTTTTCTAAATTAAACTTAATTGCCTCAGAGTTCTTACCAGTGAAATACTGTCATGTCAATTTGAGTAATTTGGGGGCTCTATCTACCTGCAAGGACCTAAATATGGAGGAGGCTGAAGTCTTAATCTACAGAAGCCATCATTTAAAAAATTGCTCCTATAACCACATGATGCTGTGTCAGCTGCCAGTCCTAGCCATGTAGCTCTTTAAAACCACTGTTCTAAGCTGGCTCTAACATGACCCTCACACATATTTCCCTATTAACCCAATGCCCCACAGCCATTCTCTTCCCTGGAGTGCTGGGGCATGCCAACAGCCTCTGCCACCTCATCATCTGTCCTTTTCCCAGTCTAGGGAGAAGTTAAAACTTTCTCTTTGGGAAGGAAGCTCCCACCCCCATCCCCCATTCGAAGTGCTTTCTTCCATCTGTCCCCTTCATCTTCCCCCTCCTTGACCTTTAGAAACACAGCAACATTTTCATTATTTACTTCCAAATATATATGGATGTTCATGCTGTATAATTTTGAAGATTATTTCACACTATCTATGTATTCACCAATATTTGAGGCTGTTTACTCCGTTTAACAATGTCATGCAAGTTATGACTACACATTAGGTCAGGGTGCATCTGAACATGCAATGCTTGAAGGGTGAACTTCCAAATTTATTTTAAACTATGTTTATCCAGGTAAATCAATTTGACTCCAATCATTTAAAACAGCTATTTAATCAACAGCCACGGCTTAGTTGTCTGAGTTCTTTGCAAGCTTTCCTCCTATCTTTCCCTTCCCCTTAACACCCTAGCAAGGGATCAGGAGCTAAACAAGCTGGTATGACACTTCCTTATTAAAATGACTGCTTTTCTATTAAACTGTCCAGAAAATTAATTCAAAAAAACAAACTGCTTGGTGTGAGGTAGACATCCCTTTTCAAAGATAGTGTGATACTGGATGTTGGGCATCTCAAAGACTTACAGTAGAAAAAAGGAAACGTGGTTGTTAAAATAGCCTTGTACAGTTTCTATAAACAGAATTTTTTAACACACAAACTGTACAGTGAGTACAGTGTTTAAATCCACAAAGATGCTTTAAATAGAGTATTTCTGTAATGCAACATCTTGTGTTTTCATATTTCCCATCATATTCAAAAGTATTCTTCAACATAAAGAAAAAGTAAAATATATTTGCATGTAGTGAAAACACCAGAGACTACAGAGAAACTGGAGTAATAAAATATAATACTTTCTGATTTCTATATATATTCTAAAAGTGTTTACACTTATAAATCATTCTAGACAACATTACTATCACATTTATGATGTTTTTAGAAATACAGTGACAGTGTTTTGTTTAAATGCTAGAATCACTATGATTTTTTTTCTTGTGGACATATAGATGCCAAAGTGACACATATGCTTATGATTATTCTTTATAGAGAGGGAAAAGACTCAGCAAAGTAATATAAAGAAAAACAATTCTAGTAGTTAGTGGAAAATTAAGGCCTTACTTACACATCTATAATTAAGGAAACCTATTCACTTTTAAAGAAGATATCACGCTTTCTTTAGAATCACTTATAAAATGATTAGGTATTTTAATTTTTTGTAATTAAGCTTTCATTTCATCCATCTTATACTCTTTTTACAGGAACAAGATAGTGTTGGGGGAGAAGGAGGAGTGGCTTATGGATTGCTTCAGGCTACATTTTCCTCTTTCAATAAATATTTATTATGTCAGTTACTAAGCATATAACTACAAATAAGACAGACACAATCTAAGCCCTCATACAAACCCAGACAATTATTAAATTAATAATGATTATGCTTCAAAGTGTATCTAGACATAGTTTCTTGATTTCTAATTAACCAATTGTTCTTCCTAGATGTGCACACCAGGAATACAAACATTTTATTTCTAGCAGTAAGCTTGGCTATACATTAAATCTTTCACCACACATAACATGTGTCCTATTGTTTCTATAGTTCCATTATTCCAGGAAAGCTAGAAAATCCTTCCAAAAATAACTAGATAATTCAAATGTGAAAATTCAACAGCATTTAGAAAGAAATATTTTATAGTTAATGATAAACCTTAGTTTATCTATCATATAGTCCTAAAGTTTGGTTCAAAATGGTTAATTCTTTCTTTACCTACTTCAATAGTATTATTTCAGACAGACTGTCAATATGTAATATTTTGAAAATAGAGTAGAACTGGAAGTTGTTACTGTAAGTTATTGCTGCCTAACAAATAGAACCAAACATAATTATATAAAAACAAAAATAATTTTATTATGCTCATATATCCCTTGAGTCAGGAATTTGGAGAAAGCACAGCACAAATGGCTTATCTCTGCTTGGCACTGTCTGATGTTTAGCTAGGAAGACTCGAAGAATAGAGATGGTCAAAGGCTGAGGCTAGACTCATGTGAAAGCTTACTCACGGGTGTAGACATGGATGTCAGCTATTGGACAGACGTCACTGGAGGCTGTCAGCCAACACACTTACATGTAGACTTTCCATGCCATCTTTCTTCGTCTTTAGAGCCTGGTGACTGGATTCTAAGAGTGAGCTTCTAGGAGGAAATTGTATCACCTTATATGATCTAGTCACATAGTGTCACTCTCACCATAGACATAGGCCTACACAGACTAGAGGGATCAGAGACCCCATATTGTAATAGGAGGAGTGTTAATGTTACAGTGTAAGAAGAACACGGAGAATGAGATATGTTATGGTCATACTGGAAAATCTACCACAGAACAACTAAAAATTAAGGACTATTTCTCATTATATGTTTTGTTTCTGAGCATTATGTACTGCAATGTTGTTTTATAGGACTGAAAGACTCCAATAATAGTAAAAAAATAATGTAATATATATTAATATAATATATAAATATATAAATGTAATATGCAATATAATATATAATACATAAATATATATAAATATAATATATAAGAGCAATAACTTAGTATTTCTATATTGTGGCTATGAAAATTTCTCTAAACATGTACTTGTTTTTAATGTTTATTTATTTTTGAGAGAAAGAGAGACAGAGACAGACCATGAGCAGGAGAAGGGCAGAGAGAGAGGGAGATACAGAATCTGAAGCAGAGTCCAGGCTCTGAACTGGCAGCACAAAACCCGACATGGGGCTTGAACCCACGAACCATGATAACATGACCTGAGCTGAAATCAGATGCTTAACCCAACTGAGCCACTCGGTCACCTCCTCTAAACATGTGCTTTTAATGACTCACTAGCAGATCATAAACCCATTTAGTGGATATAAACTTAAACATTATATTTTCAAATAATTGCAATGTCATATGTTAGAATTAAATAGAAAATATGAAAATCTTTTTCATATAATAAGGTATGTGTTGCTTCAAGAAACATTGCTTTTTTACATTTATTTATTTATTTATTTATTTATCATTACAGTATGGTTGAATACAATGTTAACATTAGTTTCAGGTATACAACATAATGATTCAACTTCTTTTTAGGTTATTTTATGTTCACAACAAGCTTAGCTACCATCTCTTACTATACAACACTATTACAATATTATTGACTATATCCCTATGCTGTGCCTTTTATTCCCATGAATTACTTGTTCCATAACTAGAAGTCTGTACCTCCCACTTCCTTTCATCCATTTTGCCTATATCCCCAACTCCTTCCTTCTGGCAACCATTGATTTGTTCTCTGTATTTATAGGTCTGATTCTGCTTTTTGTTTGTTTGTTTATTCATTTATTTTAGGTTTTTAGATTCCACACATAAATGAAATCATATGGTGTTCATCTTTCTCTGATTTATTTCACTTAGCATAATACACTGTAGATCCATCCATATTGTCACAGATGGGAAGATCTCATCCTTTTTATGGCTCCATAATATTCCATCATGTGTGTGTATGCGTGCGTGTGTGTGTGTGTGTGTGTGTGCACAACCACATTTTCCTTAGTGGAAAATTTCCACATTTCGTCTGTTGTTGGACATTTAGGTTGCTTTCCATACCTTAGCAATTGTAAAACTGCAATAAACAGGGGTGCATGTATCTTTTTGAATTAGTGTTTTTGTTTTCCTTGAGTAAATAACTAATAGCAGAATTATTAGATCATATGGTAGTTCTCTTTTTAATTTTTTGAAGAACCTCCATACTGTTTTCTACAATGGCTACACCAATTTACATCCTCACCAACCATTCATGAGAGATCTCCTTTCTCTGTATCCTTGCCAATGCTCATTATTTCTTGTCTTTTTGATTCTAGCCATTCTGGCAGCTGTGAGGTGATATCTCATTGTGGTTTTAATTTGCATTTCCCTGATGATGAGTGGTGTTGAGCATCTTTTCATGTGTGTGTTGACCATCTGTATGCCTTCCTTGAAAAAATATCTATTGGTGTCCTCTGCTCATTTTTTAATCAGATTGTTTGTGTGCTTTTTGGTGTTGAGTTGTGTCAGTTCCTTATATATTTTGGATATTAATCCCTTAGAAGATCTATCATTTCCCAATGTCGTCTTCTATTCAGTGGGTTCCTTTTCTATTTTGTCGATTGTTTCCTTCTCTGTGCAAAAGCTTTTTATTTTGATGTAGTCCCAATAGGTTATTTTTGCTTTTGTTTCCCTTGCCTTAGGAGACATGCCTAGAAAAATGTTGTTACGGTGGATGTCAGAGAAATTACTGCCTGTATTCTCTTCGAGGATTTTTATGGTTTCAGGTCTTACATTTAGGTTTTTAATACATTTTTAGCTTATTTGTGTATGTTTGTATGTACTTGGCTATGAGTTAAATGTCTCTCTTCCTGATTTTCAGTCAAAAAAGTTTGAAAGCCACTTCTCTAAATATAATAAGGGATTTCTGGATAAATATTGCAAATTGTGGACAAAGAAAACAAAACAAAATGATGAATTACATAAGATTGTTGGTTATGGGGCGCCTGGGTGGCTCAGTCGGTCAAGCAACCAACTTCAGCTCAGGTCATAATCTTGTGGTTCATGAGTTCAAGGCCTGCATGGGCTCTGTGCTGACAGCTTAGAACCTGGAGTCTGCTTCAGATTCTGTGTCTCCCTCTCTCTCTCTGCCCCTCCCCTGTTTGTGCTCTGTGTCTCTCTCAAAAATGAATAAACATTAAAAAAATAAAGAAAAAAGAGTGTTGCTTATAAATTAGATTAAAACAGGCTAGTATTTGTCAGTGAAAATTATTTTACTTCTAAAATAGATTAGATTCTTTTATTTACAGAGACTATTAAAAGTATCCATTGTCTGTTTGAGGTGCCTTAAGTTTAGATGATAAAACCAAGTTGTCTACCTATAAGTCATTGTTTCTCTTCATCCCTGTATAAAGGAAGGAAGTGGAGGAAGGATAAAGGCAGTTCTTTGAAAGTGGCTAAAAATCATTAAAAAACAATATTAAGAGGATAAAGAACACAGATCCTGTTTTGTTTTTCTGAAAGACCATTCCTACTGGATCTCCCATTTTTTGGGGTTAGTATAAGATATACTCTGTATAAGCATTTATACGGAGTGATTTGTGGGGATGGGGATGTTATGGTGAGTTTCGGCACACTGACCCATAATGAATTTTGTTCAGAGTTTAAGGTGAAGAGCTGTCAATAAATGCTATGTATACTTATAGTGTTCCCAGTGGACTTTTTTTCCCCCAAGAGAAACAGTTTTAAAAGTATAGTCCCAATGTCCTAGCTTGAAATTTGCCAGTTAAGTAATTCCTACAATTGGAAGAAATGTCCATTAAGCTGGAAGTCCATGCATGCCTCTGAACTATAAGAAAGGTTTTTTGTTTGTTTGTTTTGTAAATATGAAATCAACTCAACTCTAGTTTCATTTGGAATAATGATACCCACAAAAATTAAATATGAAATAGCTAATGATCATCATGCATTCATGACTATATGTGTTTATCAAATATATACTGACTGCCCACTATATACCAGGTACCATGCCAGACTTAGGAAATGCAATAGTATACAAAACAGGTAAGTTTCTTGCTCTCATGAAGTTTGCATTGAAAAGTTCAGTTGGGGGCAATCACTATGAGAAGTAATCCTCTACAGTATTTCAAGTATTTTCTCCCCTTTGTGCACTTAAATTTTCCTATCCCATACATTTTGTATGAAAGCAGTCACCAAGAGTGAAACTGCAGATATGTTGTAATAGGCTAAGAAATTATATAAACACCTTTTCCCTCTGTCTTTATTGTATAAAAGTACAAAATAGTTTAAGTGAAATAAATATCAGAAAAATAACTGTTAATCCTATGGACCAGAATTTTTTAAGTTTATTTTATTTATTTATTTTGAGAAGGCAGGGGAGGTACAGAGAGATAGGGTGAGAGAGGGAATCCCAAGCATTCAACAAAGCCCAATGCAGGGCTTGAACTCACAAACCATGAGAGCATGACCTGAGCAGAAATCAAGAGTCAAGACGCTTAACCAACTGAGCCACCCAGGTGCCCATGGACCAGAATTTTTAGTCAAAGCAGTATCCATATTTTTGGATTATAAATCACCATTATAAAACCACAAACATTAAAATGTCTTGAGGCCATACTTGCTTCACCTAGGTCAAGTATCTTTTAGTCTTTAAAATTTTTAACCTTGTTTTGTTTTGTTTTCTCTTTGAAAAGGGAAGTGTGGGGAAATTACCAGGTGTATCTTAGTCATGTTTAAACCATTATATTGTTTCTATCAAGGATGTTCTTTGATATAATTTTGTTGATGAAAAATTAGTCCTGTTTCTCCTTAAGAATAAATTGCTTTCAGAGTTTGTGTACAAAATGGGGAGGAAAAACTTGAAGCAATGAGTGTCTGTGTGTGTGTGTCTGTGTGTGTGTGTGTCTGTGTGTGTGTGTGTGTACAGACAGAGAGTGAGGAGGAGGGGAAAAGGACAGGAAGAAAGGGGGAGGGATGAATACACTACTCTTCTTGTGCTTTAATTTTAAATCTGCTACTGCTATTATTGCCATTATTTCTAGGAGGAAAAAAAGATACTTAGTACCAATCCTTAAATACTTATGACTGAAAGTCATGTTCAATTAACTGATAGTTCAGCCTCACTGATTTCAAACGTATCTGTAGGATAGTAAATGAACAGGGTGATTATAATTCCCACTTTGCCTGAAAGAGTTCCAATTTACACACCAGAATTCCCAGAGACAGCATTGTGTTTCTCCTCATTCTTAAAACTGTCCTCATCTGGGCAATAACTTCTGTGGTCACCTTCCTAGTGAGAGATTGGGAAAGTTTCAAAAAACAAAACAAAAGCTTAATGTAAAGAGTTAAATTCTATTTGATTTTTAGTTCTTGTATAAATTAGAAGAAATAAGAATAAATTAAATTACAAGAAATTATTCTCTGACGATCCAGAAAATAACAGATAGTCTCTGAATTTGACTGTTGAAAAGAGTTTCCTAAACATATATTTACAATTGATACTTCCACCTGCATAATAGCTAGCTACTAACCAATAAAAATGAGAGGAGAATCATTTGAGTCCATAACTTTTGGATATCAATCCAACAGTATAACTCATACACCATGTCCCCCCAAAGACAATAAAACAAAATCAAAAGTAACACTGCTGAATTTGAAAATCTTCCCAGTCACATGATGCAGCTGGGTGACAAGATGGTGAAGACCAAAGAGTTGGAACTTAGGTTTTAATCTTTACTTTGCCCCTGAATGGCAGTGGGGGTGAATAACCTTGGAAAATCATTCACTCCTTTGAACCTCAGTGTCATCATCTATTAGCTGAAGAAGTTGGACTCCCTTCCATATTTTCGAACTCTGTTGTATGGGGCAAGTTGGGGGTGGAGGCAGGATACTCAAAAGCTCTTTCATGGAATGATGTCTTGGAGGGAATCCCTACGAAAAAACAAAACAAAACAGATAAAAGTGAACTACTCAGGTTAAAGGGGAAACAGAAGAACCTAGAGCACTGTACTATTGGGCTTCCTCTTACCTTCCATAGCAACTTGTGAGAGCACTTAGGAACTCAACTGAAAAAAATTGCTAAGGTGCTTTCTCACCAAAAATTCATAGGTACAGAGATTTCTCTCAATGTTGGCACCTCTAAGGTGTCCTATTGTGTTATTCTGGTGCTTATCAACTACTCAGTTACCCCTCATCATTTCAAAACAGTGGTAAGAAATTCTGCAGTCATTAATAATAATGAAGCATTGAGTTTATTTAGCATTGAAAGCTCTTTTTAAATTTTTTTTTAATGTTTATTTTTGAGAGACAGAGAAAGAGAGCATGAGCAGGGGAGGGGGCAAAGAGAGAGACAGACACAGAATCCAAAGCGGGCTCTAGACTCTGAGCTGTTAGCACAGAGCCTGATGTGGGGCTAACTCACCAACTGTGAGATCATGACCTGAGCCAAAGTTGGACGCCTAATCAACTGAGCCACTCAGGCACCCCGAATATATACAATCTCTTTTTTTTTTTTTTTGCAACTCATAGCAACCATGGATGGTTGACAGCAAAAATATTATTTCTGCTTTATAGATGGAGAAACTGAGCCTCAAAGCAGTTGAGCATGTAAAAACACAGACAACTATTAAGAGATTGTTAACCTTGCAAATAAAAGTCATTTTACCGGTAAAAAATGGGTTTGTTTGGAAATAACGGAGAAATGCAATTCAGAACATGCAAGCTATGGCAAAACCATAGGCGAGTCCAACAAACAAAGTTGAGGAACATTATTTTATGGAGAATAAGGAAGAAGTTAGGAGGAGGTGTTTTCAACTGAAGTCCTTTGGAGAAAAGCATGGGTCCAGGGTAATGACAGTTTCTCATTGGCTGAGTTGCAAGGGTAGTTGATATCTTGTAGGAGAAGCAATGCGTATATTTCTCTGTTGGGGCTTGTAATTGATAATTCTTTCCTGTTGATTCTTGTGTTAGAGTCTGTAATTGACAATTCTTCCTGCAATTGACTGTTGAGTGCTAAGACTTTCCCTTCTATCCTCTCGACTATATTTTAGTGAGTTTTCCCTTTATTAATTTCACAGGGTGAATGTATTTCATGCTGCTTCTCTATCAAGCATACCTCATGCTGTATTCAAAAGGATAAAAGAATGAATGTGATTAATTGACTTATGTACCTTAAAAATGTAGAGTTAGGGGCACCTGGGTGGCTCAGTCAGTTAAGAGTCTGACTTCAGCTCAGGTCATGATTTCACAGTTTGTGAGTTTGAGGCCCGCGTCAGGCTCTTGTGCTGACAGCTCAGAGCCTGGAGCCTGCTTCAGATTCTGTGTCTCCCTCTCTCTCTGCCCCTCCCCTGCTTGTGCTCTGTCTCTCTCTCAAAAATAAATAAACATTAAAAAAAAGATGTGGAGTTAAACATCATATTGTTTAGAAACTGGATGAGTTTCCTAAACCACATAATCAGCAACAAAGAAGAACAATCAGGGGACTTTTAAAACTTTCTCTTGCATAAAGTGTAAGAAGGTGTAACTGATTGCTAATCCAGTAAAGAGGTCACATGGAGAAGTACATTACTGGGGAAGTCAGAACTAAGACTATACTACAAAACATAGAGTGACAAGTAACAATAGTGATTGCAGTGGGTACTCATGTTGTTACCCCTTCAAAGTTCCTACTCCTATGGAAATAGAATTCAGCAAAGGGAATACCATCACACATTCCTGTGATGGTGGGGTGAGTATGGGAGAAAGTGGAGGCAGGATTAATACCGAAGTGGAAAAAGCAACGCATTTGTGGACCTTAAGTATCAAGAGAGCCTATGTATGTTTTGCTACAAAGTACTTTATATCTCTCCATTTTTTTAAGTCTTAATTTTCTTATCCAAAACAAGAGAGTGTTGGACTTAGTAATTTTAGTTCCCCTTTAGCACAAACATTTTCTTATTTTAGAGTCTGCTATAAGTTTACGTGACTATTGGTATAACTTGGGGGATCCAGGGTGGAAAACTGAGAAGTTTCACCAAAACTATAGATCGACCTATTTGGAAAAATAAATCCATTACCTTACAGGTAATATCAGTTATCTATTTGGCAAGATTGAGATGCATGTTCTATCTGCCAGGGAATTGTGCCAACCCTCACTGCAATTACATTTGTGAGGACTTTTTTGGTGGCAAATGACAGAAAACACAACTTGAGTTAAAATAATCAATAAAGAGCAACTATTGCCTTATACAATCAAAAATGCAAAAGGTAGATAGGCCTTGAGGTGGAAACTCAAAAGGTATTATAAGTATATAGTCTCTATTTTTGACTCTGTTTTGTTTCTATTTTGCATTTATTTTCAAGTTCTGCAAGGTATTAACGTGGCTGCCAAAATATTCAGCATGAGTTATTCCAGATTCAGATTTCCCAGAATTCTTTCAGTATCTCCAGTATAACTCCTGAAATTCACATAGATTGGAGCATTTTGGTTCTATGTTCTCATCCTTTAATCAATTATTATTGCCTGGGGGTTAAAATACACTCACCAAAGAGAGAAATATTAATTCCATGGAGTTGACTGTTACTTGACCTAGCATGTATCAGTTCCTCAAGATGACTAAAAACTGGAACAGTCCCCTACATACCACTCTTCATAAATAAAGCACTTCCCTGCTTTATTTTCTCCAGAGCACCTATCATTACCTTACATATTCTTACATATTCATTTGTTTATTGTCTTTCCCTCCTCAGCTAAGAGGTGAGCTGCATGAGAACAGGGATTTTTACCCTTGACCTAGAAAAGAGTGTGTCATTTGGGATAGGATGTGAGAAACATATATTATTATTCACCTTTAATAGATAAGGAGAGGAAATTGAGGCACAGAAATGTGCAAGTGTCCAAAATCGTGTATCTACTAAATTGCTGAGCTGGAATTCACACCACAAAGTCTGACTTGAGAGGTCACACACTTGGCTATTATGTTAGTTGCCAGAAGACATTGTTTTTATACTATATCTACCATTTGGTATCATTCCAAATGGGGGAAAGACTTATGGACTCTTGACCTCAGGTTTCCACACTAAAATGAGGTCCTAATATATAAGATTATGTCATTTTGATAATAGAACAATGTAACATCCCTGAAAATTAGTTCAAAAACTAGCTTCATTTGCACATCAAAGTTTGAAGTGAATTTTTAAGCCAAATCAGTATCATTAACTTTCACTTGATTGAGCTTAAACACCCCTAGGTAACTTTCTCAAACTTCTCCCATTCATAGATGACACAGCTGGGTAGAAATTAGTCTCTAAAAATACTTTCACACAACCGGCTTGTTTTCTAGTCACTGTCTGCTTATGTTATGCTCATTCCATCTGTCAATAGATGTGAGTCACACATTCGACCTTTCAGCTTCACTTGCGCACATAAATTTCTTCCAATTTCCTGTGAAACAAACACTTTTAACTCTTTAGGGTTTAGTAATTTGTACACAGGTCATTCAGGGATGATTCAAATGACAAAAAAAGCCCCTCAACAGTGTGACAAATTTGGCTTTAGCCCTTTATTGCAGGATTACCTTTTCTTTTACTGTTTCACTAATAAATGTAGGTTTAGATATAGAGACAGACATACAATAAATTTGTATTTGTATATATATATATATATATATATATACACAACCAAACCTTCCAGTGGCTTCCCATGATGTAGGATAACTAAAAACTAAACAGTTTAAAGGAGGCACATGTACCCACTAACAAATTTCTGCTAAACCTTCCTAGGTCTGTGTAGTTTTTCCTCTTGCAATTTATGTCAAAGACTTGAACATTCAAGCAAGAAAGCAAAGTTGATTCCTCTCTAATGTCTACCTGTGATCATGACTGCCTTATCAAATTTGTCTGATCTTTTTTTATTCTGAATCTAAGTTGGATATGTTGGCAGGAACACATCACAAGCTTGAGAAATTTTGAGTTTAAGTTGCAACTAGTGCCATGATTTGACAAAACCCACAAAACTCATCCCAATGCCTTTTATGATAAAAAGCGTATAATAACTCAATAACAAAATGACGGAATTGACAAAGGTAACAAAAACAAACAAAAACAAACAAACAAACAAACTCTCAAAAGCTATTATTACCATGGACAAAAGAGGAATACCAATACCTTTTTCTTCTGTTTCTTCCTTGGTTACCAATCCCAGAGTGGCTGAAAGAATGAGAGCTGTTTCTTCAAGTACTGTGGAAGGGAGCGCTAGGAAAATGGAAAGGAGATAGTCTTTCTAGTTTTGTGCCAAAATGTTAAGGACTATTCCTCCATGCTCATTTTTGTTTTACTTATTTTCTCTCCTTACCTGTTAGTTGGCAAATCCATTGGCCTCAATAAAATTTTCTGACTGCACTTTCTGTATTATGGATACAGGTCTAGGACCACAGGGACAGATAGTTAGGGAAGATCTATGATTATTAATAATATAATCAAAGCACCTCATCCGAGACCAAGGGAAGTAGAGAAACTTTCCCTGGCCACACAATCCAGATGGAGAACCCAGAGATTCTGATTCACTGACTGGTGCTTATTAGCCATGGTTTCTGTTCCATATCTCTTTTTGAGTTGGTAGAAGTAGTTCCTCTGAATCATACTAGCAAAGGGTATAAGCACAGTTTATCCTTAACATATAAGACCCAAATCTTGCTGTGGTTTCCCTTGAAAACCTTTGGTGTTACTTTTGTGATGAAGTCTGAAATGTAGGAAGAACGACAAAATGGCAAGGGACCTGGGAGCAGCATATAGCAGCTGGGTGCAGTGATTGCTCAGGGGACCTCTAAACATATGGAAATAGGTGGGAAATGAAGGAAAGCATAGCATGGATAAATACATGGAACCCATGGAAGGTTAGAGACATATCCCATTTCAGTTTTGCTGACCTGGTGGTATAATAGAATTCGGTCTGAAATAAGGCAGATCTAGAATCTAGTCTAACCTCTGCAAGTCTCAAACCAGTGGCTCAATTTCATCACTTATAAGATGGAAAGAATGGGGAGAAAGTTGGTAATAATAACCAGCTTGAATGATTCAGAAGATTAAATGACATGAGATACTGTATATCTTACCACTGAATCCTCAGTTCTTGGGTTTGGCACATAGTGGGAGCTCTCTATAAGTTAGCTGTGCCACTCTCTAAACTTCTTTCTTGACCCAAAAGTAATGGAACTTCTTCTAATGTGATTTGTTATCCTGAGAATGTGTGGATAGTGAAAATGAATCAACTTATTATGGTATGCCTTATGGAAGAGATAATCCTAAATGAAAGGCAAATCTGGCATCCTTAATTATTATTAATTATAATTGTTAATATTATTGATAGTTCATTATTACCATAAATAATAATGGAGATGTCCAGGAGGTAAGGGACACTTAGCATGTGAGAAGGCAATGAAGCAGACACAGGGTCTGTTGTTGCAAAGGCCACCTCATTAAGGAAATAACCAAAATATAACCCCATACATCTTTGGCAATACCAAGTTCAAGAAACTTGGATTTCACTTAAAAGGATACTAGAATTTATTACCAAGAGAACCATACTCAAATACTAAACTAAGGGGAAGCCATGTTACTTTGGAAATGCATGCCAGTAGGTTGAAGCACAGAAGAGGCAAAATGATACCTCAAATTTAAATTCAGATCTATCTAGAATGGATAATGATTAAGAAAATCAGCCTTTTTCCCCAGGCCACAAAGAATAGTCTAAGGAGACTTAACCAGAAAATGAAGAGCACAAAATGTTGGTTGAAAATAAAACTTCCTGGCAGGAAAGTTTATCAAAATGATGACTCTTTCCAAGAAGGTGATTCAACCAGTCCCCCAGGGAGAATATGAACCCAGGTTGCACAGAGGAATAGAAAATACATCATGGTGAACAGTCTGCTCCCCCAGTTCCCTGGGAGTGCACTGGTTGCACCAAGAAGTCTTTCCATCTTGATTCTCTGTAATATCGGCACAAATTGCTTTGACACGGGGTGGGCATGGGGGGATTCTGACCCCTTCTGGAGCTTATGAAGTTGCCAGTAGGTGACTAAATCAATGGAAAAGAGAAAAAACAAGGAGGCTCCCAAATCAGATTACTGTGTAAATATTAGAGATGCTTCAGAGGGCCCAGTGTATTTGGACTCTGGCTTCTGATTCAAAAAGCAAATTTGTTCTCCAAGTATCTGTGTTTATGGCCTTCAGCTTACTGTCCAGTTGGTGTTTTAAACAAATAACTTTCTAAACTTTATTTCATGACATCTTAGTCATATTGCAAGGTTATTCTCCACAGGCAATGAGTCAAAGGGAAGTAGCAAACGACATAACCATTTTTGCAGTCACTTTCCTTTGTCTAGAGCTTTCCTGTGATGAGAGAAATATTTAAGATGGTCATTCCATATTTATTTTCCCCTCAGTTGATGTTCCTGGAAGTCTATTTACACCTTGTCTACAACAAGCTACGATGCATATAAATATTGTAAAATGATCCTATTCTAGTAAGGAAAACCACTACTACAAATTATGAGCAGGAATAGGTCAGAGAAGTAAATAACCTATTGCCAATTATGTTGGATTCTTAACTAGAAATTCATTCCCCAAATTAAGACTCAATAAACCTGAACTAAATCAAACTGGTGTACTGCAGAAAGTGAATGAAGGCTGGGTACATAATCAGAAACTTAACTTTCAAACACTTTATTATTTCTACTCTTCATTTTAGCCTGTGTGTGCATTTCAGCAAGATTGCTCCCAAGTTAATTTAGGTACAGCAATCCCATTTTCCTTTTATTTTATCCTATGTAACTTGGACAGAAGTCACAAGGGAAATGAATCTCAATCAGAAAAGTACTAGTGGGGGGCTCAGTCGGTTGAGCATTTGGCTTCAGCTCAGGTCATGATCTCACAGTCTGTGAGTTCAAGCCCCACATTGGGCTCTGTGCTGACAGCTCAGAACCTGGAGTCTGCTTCAGATTCTGTGTCTCCCTCTCTCTCTTCCCCTCCCCTGCTCATGCTCTGTCTCTATCTCAAAAATAAATTAAAAAATTTAAAAAAAAAAGAAAAAAGTACTAGTGGGGCACCTGGGTGGCTCAGTCAGTTAAGCGTCCGACATCAGCTCAGGTCATGATCTCATGGTGAGTTTGAGCCCCACGTTGGGTTCTGTGCTGACAGCTCAGAGCCTGGAGCCTGCTTCGGATTCTGTGTCTCCCTCTCTCTCTGTCCCTCCTCATCCATACTCTGTCTCTCTCTCAAAAATAAATATTTTAAAAATTAAAAAAAAAGGAAAGAAAAATACTGGTATAGTCAAAATGGCTGGCCCTGTTGCAAATTGAGTGCTGTAATCCCCAAATAAGAATGTCTAGTGTCTTTAAAGTTCTTTACATTGTCCGAAGTATATTTACATGCAATCATCTCCTCTTTTTACATAAAGAAGAAGCTAACTTTCAGGGAAGTTAACTGAAGTGACCAATGAGATAAAAGTTTGGATTAGGTCTGGTCATAGAACAGTTGACCCAAATGCTCAATATACTCCAGCTCATGTCCGTGGCAGCCCACATAGAGATGACTCTCTTTCTTGTCATCCTTCTGCAGCCAACCTTTCTGCCACTGGTGTTTTAATCCCATTTTGCTACTCCAGATAATGGGTATTTCTGATCCCTTTTAGACAAAATTTCAGATCCCTGGTGGGTAAATTACCAAAACGGAATGCAGTATAGATAACTCTAGGACCAGTGACTACTGCTCACCCCATCAGTTTATTTGACTGCTCTTAACTGTTGAATCTTTGCTCCTCAGTAACTACTCAGACTCGGTTGTCAGGCACATCTATATGCAAATCAACATTTAGCCACTCATTTTTGGAAAATGTACTGAACTCTTATAAAATGGGCATTATAATAACCACTGTTAATGGTTGTTTTGAGGATTAAATGAATACTAATGCACTTAGATCCATATCACTGAAATAAATGTTTTCCTTTTTCACTCACTCCCCATTTTCCCCACCCTAGATCTCCATGCCTCAAATTAACACAAATTGGATCTTCTCACAGTGCTCTGCCTTACTTCTATAGCCAATAACTTACTGTAAATTGAGGCCCCAACCTCAATTTACTTAGAAATAGATTAATGCCAAAACCCAACATATATATAAATTGCTCTGTCACAATGATCTTACCCTTAAAAGACACAATATTTATTTTATCATTTTATTGTTGTATCTCACAAAGAGGGGCAAAAGCAAATTTTAAAAAAAGATACAGAGTAATAGCTGTAATGCAGACAATTGTGTAATTACACCTGAGCCAAGAAATAGAACACAGCTATCAACACAGATGTTCTTGTGAGGGTACTTTTCCTACAGACAGTCACACACATACATAGAAATAATGATATAGTGAAAAGACATGAATTATAAGATTACACGGACCTGGGATTAATTGTATTTCCCTTACTTATAAACTATGGGATTTTTAGCCAAGTCACTTAATCTCTTCGGCCCTGAGCACTCACTTTTGTAAAATGGGAATGATAAAGCCTGCATTTCAGTATTGCTGTGAGATTAATATAAATACATAAGCATATATATTGTATGTGGGGGCATCTATAGTTCAGTGACAGTAGCTATTACCATTAGTAATTATATTTCAAAGCCATCACGATGTATACTGGCTTCAACACATGATAACTTCACTCATTTCAGTAATTTAAATTATAAACTTTTGCCTTGGCTAAAAAATTTGTCTTTGGAATAATTACGTATCTAAGGAATAATGATTTCTTAAGCAAATGGATATGCTATATTAGAATATAGAACATTTATTTAAATAACCTTTAAGCATTGTTTGTATACACTGCAAACTCAAAAGTTTTGTTAAAATATACCCAGCAGACTTTCCAATTTGATTGCACATTGTTGTTTACTAAAATATTATAGAAATGATATTTTACTGAAACATTCTAAGTTGAGACTTTTAATTAATTGACCATAATAGACTATCTCCAATTAATTGGATTTAGTGCTTTGATGGAGTATTACTACATTTCTGTTAATAGCCTTTTGTATCAACACAGTTTTACAAATATGATTAAACTGAATTATTAAACAATCCCCTTATAGAATAAATTTCACACCAGGCTATTCTAGCATGTAATTCTTGGGAAAACCTACACATAAGCTGATAAGAGAGTGGTCCCAAATTTTCTAGAATTCTCAGGAAATACATCAGTCTGTTTAAATTACTTTTCCACCTGTTTTTCTTTCATGATGGCAAGATTAGGAAAGAGCTAATGGGAATATATTTAGATAATTAGCATTTAACCCTTTATGTTTAGTTTTGAATTATGCCCTACACCTGAGAATACATGCATGGACAATTATTTTATCTTCCCACAACAGTAAATACATGTTCTTGTCACATCTTGGGTTTGAGTCTCATCTCTGAAACTTTTCCTATTTGATATTGATATCTTTATATCTTTTAGATTTGGTTGTGTCACTCTTAAAATTGAAATAATAATACCAGCTGTACCTATAGCATATATTTATATTATTAACTGACAATGTATGTAAAGTACACTCTTTTAAAGCCATAAATTCATATACTCATGGAAATTATGACTGCTATTTTCTCATCTGGACAGAGTTTAGTTAACTCAATTTTTATGAGTTGTGATAGTCTTGAGATGGATTATTTTACAGATCCTTCTTCACTGTTTACCTTACTTTGTGGATGTCTTTAGAATGTAAAAGGAAAAGTCATGTTTATGGCTACATACTTTGTGGATTAACACTTCCAAGAAGAATCTCAGCCTTCATCATTTTGTTAGGTCTATCAAGCGGGATCTCACCACTCAGGAATGCACTAGTTATGATTCAAAAACTTTCACAATTCACTTTTGCATTAAAATGGATAATACTCATTACTTTGACTAAGACTTGTAATTAAGATTATTCTTTAAATCATCTGACTAAAGATAAAGTGTGGATACAGCAACAAGCATATTAAGCTCATGTAGATCCATCAAGGAAGTTGCTGTAACATGGTTTCCTCTTCCGAAAGGTTCTTACCTTTCTCTTCCTGTTGAAATCTGATACGTAATTTAGAACCCAACTTAGCTGTTACCTTTTCTATGATAATTCCCCAAAGAGAATCAATGTATGGCCTTTCCTCATCCCTAAAATCTACCTCTCCTAGTGCATGTCTGCTGCCTCTCCCAACCATTGGCTCCTGGCATCCTTCAGGTCAGGAAACTAGCCTCACTCATTCTTATATCCTTTGGGTTATCATAATATTTTTCATGTTTGTCATTGTGGTGGTATATGCATTTCCCCCAATTATCTGATATCATTTTCTTTCTCATATTTTTCACTTGGACATATGAGTGCCCAGAATAATGACGATGTTTCCAAAGCTAGGTGTGGCCTTGTGACGAGGTCCATCTAGGTCATGATTTAAGAGCAGAAATGACATCAGAAAATTCTGGGTTGTGCCTCTTAAAAGGGAAAGTACTTTTAACTTCTTTTCCCTTTCTTATGAGTCATCTTGAAACATGCAGTTGAGGGCAACATTCCAGAGAGCATAAAACAACATGACATAAGAAGACTGCCTTCACACCATGGAGCTACCATCCTAATTCTGGCATTCTTATACTCAGGTGGTTAGTAGAGAGAAAAACAAAACTTCCACTATGTTTAAGCTTCTATTGTTTTGAGTTTCTGTCATGGCAGTCAAACTTATACCCTAATAAATACACTTCCATACTGGGGATGCAAATAATTCAGTTTGGACAGAATATATGTTTTCTAACACCCCTTTGGGTATTATTTGCTGGTATTTGTTCTTTTAGCTATGCAGATCATCTAAGCTCTGGATTACAAATACATTTAGGTTATCTGTTAATAGTGATGACATTTTTTCAGGGGTTTAACAGCAGTCTCTTCTCTTCAGGAATAGGATTCCAAAAAGAGATTGTAGAAAGAGCATCACTTTCTCATTGATATAATGTTGACTATGGGTCTAAATCTAGACTGTATTAGAGATTGTTTTGTTCATTTTCTTTGTCTTTCCATTTTCTGGGAGGCTTCTATATTTGGGATTGCTTTATGTATTATTTATCCTCTTAGTCTCAACAATGAATATTGTTTTCTTTAGGAAAGCCTTCCCTGAACTTACAGACTTGTTAAATATTAATATAGTACTATATTTGTTATTACTGAAATTACTGCAATTATATAACACTTTGTATAAATTTTAATTTGATGCCTGATCCCCCCACCAGACTAAGTTCCACGAGGGCAAAGACAATGTCTATAAAGTTAACTGATGTATCCTAAGGGCCTGTAATATTCTATGTATTCAATAATTATTTGTAGGAAGAAAGGAAGGAAGTAAAAAGAGAAAGAGGAAAGCTACCTAGCCATGAAAAGGAGAAGAACTAGAAGCCATTTTGGGGATCTGATTATTTGAAATACACATACAATGAGGGAAAGTGTGTTTCTAGAGGGGAGGGGTTTGGGTCATTAAGATTAATTTCCTCAGTTCTCTTCATTCTGTGTGGGTAATTATAAAAGAAAAGAAATAAGACTGTCCTTTTTATTATTATTATTATTTTCTTCCATATTCTAAACAAGTCAAAGCTTAAAAACTTTGCCTATTTGCAAATCAGCAATTACCTCCAAAAAATTCTCTATAGCATGTTGGGATTTATGTCCAGGGTCTTCCCCTTTTTCTTATTTCTTGAACAAGAATTTGTCAAGAGGGACTTGATCAGGCCCACCTCTGGTGCTGCCTGCCTGACTGAATTTCCTGGTTCTCTAGGTGGTGTTGGAAATGTCACTTGAAGGAGTGCTGCCAAGCTAGGAAATGACTGCTTATGACTCCACATGCAGATAGGGACAGGTGTCTTCATCTGGCTGCTGGCAGTTTCTATGCCATGAGAAGTTTCTGTAAAAAAAGAATGATAAAGTTGCTTTTGAAATAGGGATTTTAAATTTCGAGTACATCTCAAATCAAAAATATTTGACAGAGTTGACCCTCCTGCACACTGATACACTTTGTTCACTTGGCTTCCAGAATATCACATTCTGCTGGCTTTCTTCTACCTCCTGACCATTTCCTCTCGGTCTCTTTTACTCATTAGGGTGCCTCATAACTCATTTCCAGGGTCTCTTCTCTTTCCTACTTGCACTTCCTAGAAGAATTTATTTGTATTCACAGTTCTGATCATGATGTCTGCTGATGAGTTCCAATTCTGTATCCCTAGCTATACTGCAGACCCATGCACCAAACCATTTCATTTCATTTGGCTGTCCACAGTCACCACAAATTCACCATAACAAAAAATGAACTTCTGTCCCACCTCCAAACTTGCATAATCTCAGTTTATTCAAACCCAAACTTCGAGTTGTGGAAGGAAAAAGAAAAACGTGACATTAAGATAAAGCTTTGAGTCTTCTCTTTTACATTTTACTGCTGAGCCAGCAGGACATCTTGTGTACCCTACCTCAAGATATATCGATACTTTGGCCATTTTTCATATGACCTACAGCATATTTTGCCTGCATTATTAAATAACTTCCTATGTGGTCTCCCTGATTTTACAAAATGTTTTGTCCTTATCACCAAATCTTCAAATAACAACTGGGTGATTCTTTCAAAATGTAAGTCAGATAATGTCATCTGTCTCTCCAAACACTGTAGTGGTTCCCCATTCCATACCATATTACAGCTAATGTCCTTTTTTCCACAGCTTTGTGTTATCTGCCCCCATGACCTGCCCAACCTCATCTCCTTTTCTCCTTGTTGCTCACTCTGCTTCAGCCATGCTAGCCTGTTCCCTGGTGTTCAAATGCACTGGGCAGCCTCTCATACCAGGGCCTTTACACTGGCATTCCCTCTGCCTGGAATGTTCTTTCTCCAGATGTCCACATGGCTAACTCTCTTACCACCTTTGGGCCCTACTAAAATATCATTTCCTCTGAGATCTATCCTGCCCCACCCTACTACAACCTAACCCCTCCAACTGTGTTGGGTTTTCTTTAACCATATTAATTTCATCTTCTAATATTTTCTCTAATTTATGTATTTTTGTGCATATTCTGTGTTGTGCATCATTCCTATGATAATATAAGTTTCATTAATGCAGGAATTTTTATTGTTTTATTTAATGACTGGAACTTGTTTCTGACACACAGTAGGGGGTTAATAAATATTTATTACATAGATAACAATTTGGTAGGAACAGGCCAAGTTTGCCTGCTATGACCACTACTGTTCAGTATGATATCAGCTGACCAAGTTGGTGAGAGAGAAAGAGGAAAAGAAATGAGTTATAAATAACAGAAAAGGAGAGCCAAAACTGACTACATGCATATATGATTATCTACATATAAAACAAGAAAGTCGCCTAAGAGATCTATAAGAATGAATGAGAGAATTCAGTAAAAAGGATACATTAATGTTCAATATGTATTTTTTATTAATAATTTTTCTATGTGCCAAAAGTAACCAAATTTTAAAAATAAAGTCATGGACAGAAAGATATCATATTTGCAATATCAAAAAAAATAGAATAAAATGTATAGGAACACACCTAATATAAGAAGCTCAAGGCTAACAATAAGAAAACTGTCAAATAAAATATCAAATAAATTAAATAGCATACCAATATCATGAACAGGAAGATGTATTATTATAGACAGAAATATTTCCCAAAGTAATTGATGATTTTAGTGCATTTTGATCAAAATACTAAAAGGAATTTTTTAACTTTAACAACTTATTTCAGTTCAAATGGAAGAAAAATCTTTAAGTATATTCAATACACTTCTACCAATGGTTAAGAGAGAGAGAGAAATTGTATTAGTACAGGATACACTGATCCATGATATTTCAAATTTCTTAGCAAAAGATTGACTATTAAATCATGTGCAGATAATTTGCTTTTTATTTGGAAAATAATAAAGTCAAACTGTAATTCAGACATATATCAAGTTCAATTTGCAATGGATCAAAGAGCTATAACCAAACTACATAAATATTATGAGAAATAATAAGAGAATATATTATAATTTTATAGTAGAGAAGGGCTTCCTTAAGAAAGATACAAAATCCAAAAACATCTAAGAAATACATTACCCCCTTTGCCCTCATAAAAATGAACAAAAATAATTTTTAAAAATAGGTTAGCATAGACATCATTAACATTCTGGATAAATATCCAGGATGCATAAAGAGCTCTTTCAAATCAGTGGAAAAACAGACAACCCTCCCAGAAGGCAAAATATATGAAAATATAGTTTACAGAAAAAAAAAAAGAGAAATAAATATGGAAAAGCTTAATCTCACTGATAGGGAAACCTCAACTGAAAGAGAGCATTTTTTTTTACATATCTAATGCATAAAAAAGTTTAAAATACTGGCCAAATTGGGGCACCTGGTTGGCTCAGTCAGCTAAGCATCTGACTTCGACTGAGATCATGATCTCGCAGTCAATGAGTTCCATCCCAGCATTGGGCTCTGTGCTGACAGCTCAGAGCCTGGAGCCTGTCTCAGATTCTATCTCCTCTCTCTGCCCCTTCCCTGCTTGCACTCTGTCCCTCTCACTCTCTCTCAAAAATAAACATTAAAAATATTTTAAAAATAACATTAAATATTGTCAAAATGGAGTATCAAACAAATATATACAGAAATGGAAATATATCATACACTCCGGGTAGTAGGTGAAAACGTTTGAAGCCACTTATTTAATGACTCAACTCCCCTGCCACTCTCTCTTAAATATTGCCTATAAACCCAGAAGTCTCAAAAGCTTGTTTTTTTTTTTGTTTGTTTTGTTGTGTTGTGTTTTGCTTTTATTTCTTTCTAAATAAGGAAAAAATTAGGAGGGAATATAACAAACACTCTCTCCTCTTTTTGATATAGATGTTATTCTCTCTCCTTGATTCCAAATACTCTTATCAACTCAACCATTTATTGACCACTTAGTGCCTCCCAGTTATAAATGCCATAGCAAAAAAACAAAAACAAATTTTATATATACATACACGTACACACAGTGAATCAGAGTCCATGGGCTATACAACCTATTGGATGAAGAAGAGCCTCTATAAGTATCTCTTATTCAAGATAGATTGTTAAGTCCTCTGATAAAGGCACAATACCAATTGCTATGGTACCACTGGGGAGGAAGAGATTAATTGCTTCCATTACCACATTTTTAAAATCAATTTATCAGGATCCCAGCTTTGCAATTAAAGGAAATTTTCCAAGGCACTTAGAACAAAGTATCTTTATGTAATTTTCTTTCACTAATCTCCTCCAGGTCCTTCCACTCAGTTACAAGTGATGGGTTTTTTTTTTCTTTTTTCTTTATTCCTTTTCTTTTCTCTCCACTCCCCACCCCTCTCTCTGGTCACAGTATGACTCAGAATGAAAGACTGACTTTGGATACAGTGTTGATGCCTTAAATGGCTTCATTATTGCCATTTATAATCTCAGAAATATCATATAATAAAGGTCATTCATTCTACCAGCATGGCAAAAAGTTTGGAGAAAAATATGCACATAGGAAATTTGTGAATTCCTTACACTCTAAAATTGTGAAAGATTTCTACCAGTTATCTCTTTGGGAGATAATGTTCTGATTATTTCTTGTTTCTTATTTGTTGAAAATTATGTAATTTATCCAACTTTATAACAAAACATTTAGAAAGTAAATTGAGAACAAGAAGCTAAATTTTGCTACCAATTTACAAATGAAATTTCTCAATTTTTATTTACTTATTCTTTCAACTAATATTTGTTGAATACCTATTAAGTTCAAAGAACTCTTCTACATGTCAGGAGACAGAGGTGAACAAAATATGCTAAGTCCCTAAACTCACTGGATTTGTTTCCTCATAGAAGAAACCAACAATAAATAAACATAAACACAGCACAATTTCATATAGCAATAGGTGTTAAAAGTGGCAAGAGAGGGATGGATTCAGGGGATAGCAAGTGATAGGAGAAAAGGCTAAGATCTACTGGTAAAGAAAAAATAAGTGATGTTTGAGTAAAGTTAACAAATGAGAACACATTCTATGTGGATATGAGGAAACACCATTCTAAGCAGAGAGACTCACAAGTGCAAAGACCCAGAGGGAACCAGGTATATTCCAAGAACTCTTAGAATTGTTACAGTTTGCCAAAACTGAGAAGGTCCCTAGGATGCTTCTCTTTCAGTGCAAAAACAGAAAATCCTGTAAAAACAATGAGTTGGAATCCTACCTTAGAAAGATACTCTGACCAGAGTGGATGAAGAATGGACAAAGTGGTGGGAGATGAGTTTACTGAGGCAGGCAGGTGCTGAATACTGTGGAACCTTCAGAATCAGGTAAAGAGACTGTACATTTTAGTGTGACAGAAGTTTGGAGGGATATAATCAGGAGAACCATGTGATCTATTTGTTTTATTGAAATAAGTAGGCATCCTTCATATTGGAAAGGCTTACTGATCTGAAGGTCAGGGTCAGAAAATTCTGGGCAGAAAATTCACCAGCCCTCAACAATATATTTAGAAATATTTTTTGTAAGTGCTTTACCACTTCTCTGTTAAGAATCTGGAGCAAACAGCCTCCACATAGAGGAAAATGTTGAAATAAACTACCGTGGGTTTGTTGACATAGGTAAGAGATCTCAGATTCTGGCCATGACCTATTCATCACCTCTCAGTCATTCTGAACTGAATGTGATCACTAATATGATTTGAGACCAAGAGCTCTTTATTCAGCAGAAATACTGAAGGTTTGTCCCACTACAGTTTCTGTGTTAATGTCTCTGTTTTTATAGTGTATTTCCTGGAAAGTCTCAAAGCAATTTCTCTAAGCTATGAAAATGTCCTTATATTTTGGCCCAAATGGAGAAATATATCCCTTCATGGCTAGAATGACTACCTCTAAATGGACTGCTATGTTCAGTCTAAACTGTAACAGCAAAATACTAAAGTCTAACTTTCTTTGGTGCTGTGCTTCTCTCCACTGTGCTTCATTTTGTCTGAAGCACAATGCTCATAGAAAAAAAAATTAATTAAATGATTGACAAAAGGGGGTAAAAAGATGGTGATATTACCAGTCAAGAAAGTAAAGGATGCAAGAAGAAAGAAAAGATGAAGTAAAGGTAAGAGAAGAATTCCATTTACCAAGGAAAAGCTAAAGCTTGCTCCCTCTTTTGGAGATCATAAAAGTCCTGTACATTTTCACGTCCTTTTCAGTGGAGGAGCTTCTCAATAAATGGATGACATAGGATTCAAAGATGGAAAAGGTAAAGATAGCAAGAAAGAATAATTTACATGCACTCTGTTTTCTCTAATTTCCTTTGACATCACGTTCTCCATGAACTAGTCACTGCCTCTTTCTAATCAGAATGTAAAATATTTCTTCTTTGGAATAGAGAGTTGGAAAAAATTAAAATTATTAATAATAGCTTGAAACAGTTATATCAGAGTGGATGGATTAATGGTGAATTGCTTTTATTTTAAATTTCTTCCATGCCTTTATTATTATGCTAAAATTGATAAAACCAAATTATAGAATGATACACGTAGATACATGTAAATGGAACCAAATTTATTGTTCAATGAATCTAGTCTAAATTTAATTAATTGGATTTTTAATTAATGAGATTTAACATAGGTATATATAACAAAGTATATAGAGTACAAAGTATAAATAACATTAGGTTATATGTACATAGCCTCACTGTATTTATAACAGATTTCCCACTTATCTATATAGTGCATTTAAGAATCCTAACATTTGGATTATGTATTTCATGAAATATTCATGTCTTCTTTAAGGAAAAAAAAAAATCTCATTTCACTGAACTAGGGCAGATAGACTGCTTAGGAGATTCCAAGCCTCGAGTATCAAAATCATCAAAATCATCAAAATTTTATACAAAGAATGGCCCATACACAATGTGGTTTCCAGGTAGGCAGATAAGAGTATATACAAACTAAAATATATAATTATGTGCATAATCTTAGGAAGAGACTTTACGATAGAAAAAAAGAAGTAGGAGTCATTGAGTAAAATATTTCAAAATCAGATATGTCTTAGGAAAAAGCAACAGAAATTTCAAGAAAAAATAGGACCAAGTCAAGGATTGGTATGAGAAAGAAATTTCCTGAAAGCTTAAATTTCTTTAAATAAGCTTACTTATTTTTTATAAGCTGATCACAATGTCACATTAGTTTCAGGTTTGTAGCATAGTGATTCCATATGTCATGCTATGCTCAGCACAAGTGTAGCTTGTCATCATACAAGAATAGTACAATACCATTGACTATATTCCCTATACCATGCCTTTTATCCTCATGAATCATTCCATAATTGGATTCCTGTACCCCCCAGTGCTCTTCCCATTTTGCCCTTTCCCTCCCACCACTGTTTCATACAACTGTACAACAGTTTGTACTCTCTATTATAGGTCTGTTTCTGTTTTTGTTTGTTCGTTTATTTTACTTTTTTAGATTCTACATATATGTGAAATCATATGATATTTGTCTTTTTTTAATGTTTATTTGTTGAGAGAAAGAGGGAGAGGTAGAGGGAGGGACAGAGAGAGATGGGGACAGAGGATCTGAAGCAGTCTCCATGCTGAGAACAGAGTCCCCAATGCAGGACTCAAACCTAAAAACTGAACTGTGAGATCATGACCTGAGCCGAAGTTGGGTGCTCAACCAACTGAGCCACCCAGGTGCCCTGACATTTGTCTTTATCTAATTACAACTAGCGTAATACCATCGAGGTCTACCCATGTTGTCACAAATGACAAAATATCATCCTTTTTACTTTCTTTTTTCCAGTATATTTAACATAGAGTGTTATGTTAATTTCAGGTATACAACATAGTAATTCAACAATTCTATATAGGACAGTGCTCATCAAGAGAAGTGTACTCTTAGTCCCTTTGCCCTATTTCACCCATTCCCCATCTACCTCTCCTCTGGTAACCACCTATTTGTTCTCTATAGTTAAGAGTCTGTGTTTTGGTTTCTCTTTTTTTTTTTCCTTTCTTCATTTATTTCTTAAATTCCACATATGAGTGAAATAATATATTTGTTTCTCTCTGACTTCACTTAGCATTATAGTCTCTAGCTCCATCCATTTTTTTAGATAAAATATGCAATATATTTTCAGATCAGAAGGGCACAGTCAGGAATTCCACAGACAGAGGGAATTCTGTCTCTAGACTGACTTCAGACTAGAGCTGAACATCTACTATTCCCTGGATCTCCAGTTTATCCCTAAGATCTTAGACTTTATAGCCTCCACATTTTTGTGAGCCAATTCCTTTAAAATCTCTCTCCCTTTCTCTCTTGTGTCTCTATTAACTATAGCCAATATTATTGGGGAAAATGAATAGAAAGTTTCTCCCTCTCTCTGTATATTGGTCTGTTGCTCTGGAGAACTCGATGAATGAATAGTCTTTGAAAAATTTCTGTGATCAATACAAAACTGCACACCCCATGTACTTTACTATTGGTCCCGGGGAGCTGGGTGCACATTATTTCATCAGTAATTTTATGTCCATAGCAAATTTCTAGGATAAGTACAAAGAAAGCGTTACTGAATCCAAGTTCTGCTGCCAGTTGCCTGAAAGATCTTTTCTGAAGAGACAAGTTTTGATTGGGAAGGAATCTGAGATTTATTTACGAGGCTGGCAACCTGGGGAGAAATTGGACTCTTGTCCAAAAACCAACTTTGAGGTTGCTACCTAACCTGGTGGTTTGTAAAGGGGTTTAGGGTGGTTATTCAACAAAGGGAGTGCAGTGGCCTGCAACGTTTCTTGGCACGGGATGACTTGATGGTGCCAGTTATAAACATTATCTCAGTGCTTGGCAGTTGTTTGAGGGGGTCCAGTTCTGGTTAAGTGATGTGCAGGAGGATTCTTCTGTTATTTTTGCAAAGGAGGGCAAGGTCTGGGCTATAACAGTAGCTTCTACAGTGACTGTCCTTCTTGCTCTCAAGCTCATAGTTCGTTGTTTGTTTTTTTTTTCCACTCTGAAGCCAGATGAAGTCTCTTAAGACCTTGGTAACATCACCTACGTCCTGGGTAGGGTCCCTGGGCATGGCCGCCATCGGACTCTGTGGGCTGAGTGAAGTGATGGCAGCTGAGCTACCGGAGCAGTCATGGTCACAGAGGTCTCCAGACCCACCTCGCTGGTGACGATATCCCCCACCCCCAGACCCACCTCTGTACAGCGGGGACAAAGCCTCCTTTCACACTCGGGGTGCATTGGCCCTCTGGAACCTCTCACAAGGTGAAGACATCTGCCCTCTATTCCCTTTACTACTATGTCTCTGTCTCTCTTGCCATTTTCTATGTGGTTTTTATGTAATTTCTTATGCAGAAGATGCTCAGTGAGCTCTCACTACTTCTTCAGGAGGAATTGCTCTATAAATATGTGCAGATTTGTATGTCCATTTAGGAGTTGAGTTCAGGGTCTTCCTATGTCACTATCTTGGACAGTAACCTTAAATATAGATGATTTACATTTAAAGTAATTATTGATAGTTGTGTACTTATTGCCATTTTATTCATTGTTTTTTGGTTGTTCTTGTAGTTGTCTGTGCCTTTCTTCTCTCACTCTCTTTCCTTGTTATTGATGATTCTTTAGAGTTCTTCCTGGCTTTTTTCTCTTAATTTTTTTGTGTAGCTATTACAGGTTTTAGGTTTGTGGTTACCATGAGGTCCATATGTAAGTAACATCCTATGTATATAAGCAGTCTGCATTAAGTTGATGGTAACTTAGGTTCAAACACATTCTAAAAGAACTTCATTTATACTCCCCACTCCATGTTATTTATGTGTGTGTGTGTGTGTGTGTGTTGTGTTTTACTTGGTATTAGCTTTAAAAGTGTTCTACTACCTTTACTGTATGTTTGCTTTTACTCATGACATTTTTTTCTTTCAAATTATGGTTTTTTACACTTAAAGTAGTTCCTTTAACATTTCTTGTAAGGCCAGTTTAGTGATGAGCTCCCTTAACTTTTGTTTGTCTGGGAAACTGTTTATCCCTTCTTTAATTCTGAATGGTAACCTAGCTGGGTAGAGTATTATTAGTGGTAGTTTTTTGTTTTGGTTTGTTTTTTGTGGTTTTTTTTTTCTTTTTAGCACTTTGAATCTATCATTCCACTCCCTTCTAATGTGCAAAGTTTCTTCTGAAAAATCAACTGATGGCCTTATAGGGTTTCAGTTGTATGTTACTAGTTGCTTCTGTATTGCTGCTTTTAAAAATTCTCTCTTTAAGGGTGCCTGGGTGGCTCACTTGATTAAGCATCCAAATCCTGATTTCAGCTCAAGTTATGATCTCAGAGTCATAAGATCAAGCCCCAAGTTGAGATCTACTCTGGGTATGAGAGCCTGCTTTGGATTCTCTCTCTTTCAAAATAAAAATAAATTCGCTTTGAGATTTTAATTATTATGTTTCATGGTGTATACCTCCTTGGATTCATTTTGTTTGGGGCTCTCAGTGCTTCCTGAACCTTTTCTGCCCCTTTCTTCTCCTTCTGGGACCCCTAGTTTGTTCACTTGATGTTGTCCAAGAGATCATTTAATGTAGCCTCATTTTTAATTTTTTTTTTCTTTTTAAGGTTCATCTTGTGTACATTCCATTACCCTGTTTTCCAGATCATTGATCCATTCTTCTGCATCCTCTAATCTACTGTTGCCTCCCTCTGGTAATTATTCATTTAATTTATTTTAATTAATATTTTAAATATTTTCTCTCTTTAATGAAATTCTCACTGAGTTGAATCTACTTTTCCTCCAGTCTTGCAAAATTTCTGTGATCATTATTTTGAATTACTTATCAGGTAGACTGGTTATCTCTTTTTCATTTAGTTCTTTTTCTGAGGTTTTTATCTTGTTCTTTCATTTGGAGCATATGCCCCGGTCTTCTCATTTTGCTTGAGTCTTTTTTTTCCCCTATTTATTAGGTAGAACAGCTATATCTCCTAAACTTCAAAGAATGTTCTTCTATATGGTTGTCCCTTGTGTAGGCTGTATGTGTCTGATGACTTTGATTGACTACAGCTGTGGCTGCTATAGGTTGGGGGTGGTGCTGGCCCCAGGTCACTCCATTCTGGGATTGCCCTTATGACATGGCCTGAGCTGAAGTTGGTATGGGTTGCAGTGATCCCAGTGCTCTTTCCAAAGTACAGCCAGGCAGGACAGCTGAATTGGGCATGGGCCAGGGTAGTCTCTGGGCTCTCTGCACAAAGAGAAACTAGAAGGAAAACTGAAGCTTAAGTGGGTACAAACTGGAGTTTTCTGGGGTGCTGTGCTCAGGGGGCACCCTAATGAGGCATCTGGAGCTTGTTGGGGGAGTCTGAGGTGCTCCATGCTGGAGGTACCCTGTGTGGCAACTGGAGCCAAGATGGGCATGAACTGGTGGTTTCCAGGTTGCTATATACACAGGACACTGGCTGGGTGACTGAAGTAAAAGCAATGCAGACTGGGTGGCCCCAGGGCTCTATGAACGGGAGTGCCCCTGTCAAGGGCTTCATCTGGAGCTGAAGCAGTACAGACCTGGGATGTTTGGGGGGCAGGGAGGCTTTGTGCCTGTGTCACTTTGGTGAGAGAGCTGGAGCTATAGTGAGCACTGACCAGGAGTGTCCCAGTGTATGTCAGGATGCAGCTGCCTTTGTGGGATGGCTGGCACTGGTGTTGGCCAGGGTACTGTGACTTACTGAGATGGCAGACTGGCTAGGGTGCCTGGACGCTGCTTCCATCTGCACTGTCAAGATGGAGGGGAAACAAACCACGGTACTCACCAGCCCTTCTGACCCAGAGAGGGTTCCAGCATCTCCCTCTCCATTTGGCAGGGTTATAGGACTAATTCCTTTATTTTAGTTGCCCTTTTAAATGATGTGTTTTTTTTTTCCTGTGCCCCACGGCAGAAGAATGTGCTCATTGTCCCAAAGTATTATCCTTCCCTGCTGAGGTTTGCAATGTCAGAGGTGCAGGTTTCTTTTGTAACTGTGTCTCTATCTTGATCTTTTTTGTCATTATCTGTGTGGTCTCTCTATCATTTGTTTTTCAGAAGCTGTTCAGTCAACCCTCAGCTCTTCAAGAAGAATTGCTGTATAAATAGGTGTAGATTTGTTATGTCTGTTGAGAAGGTGAGTTTAGGGTTTTCTTACATTGCTATCTTGCTATCCTGCTTTAATTTCTAAACTTAGTAATATTTACCAAGGTATGTGCTCAGGACCAAAGAGGCAAATAAGTGAGATTTAATTGGCCTTAAGAAACTCTTTTAGGGACTCCTGGGTGGCTCAGTCTGTTGAGCATCTGGCTTTTGATTTTGGCTCAGGTTGCAATCTTACAGTTCAGGGGATCCAGCCTCACAGCACAAAGCTGCTTGGGATCTCTCTCTCTCCATCTCTCTCTGCCCCTTGCCCACTCATTCTTTCTCTCTCTCTGTCAAAATAAATAAATATACTTTTTTAAAAAGTTCTTTTAGAAGATATTAGATTAATTTTCATTTATTGAGCTTCTATGTGCTGGATACTGGGCACTTTATTATCTCATTTTATTCTGAGAAAAAGAATGGGTATCTTAGCTAATTTAAATGACTCTTGTAATAGATATCATTAGCACTCATCCCTATCCAGTTTTCATGTTCTTTCCCGCACCTAGAAAACAACAATTCTTAGGTGACTTGAAGTCAGGCAAAGCCATAGGACTAGTGCTAGTCAGTGATATGTGAGTTGAAATGAAAATAGCCACATTCTAGATAGGCCTTTATGAGCTTGTATGACACCTCCATACCTTTGTCTTTTCTAAACAAAGTTGGATGGGAACAACCTGTATCCCTTAGACGTTGTTTGAAAGAGCTTCCCAATCCAAATTGGACTTATTATGAGCAAGAAATAAATCTTTCTTGCAATAAAGAGATGAGATTTAAGGATTTATTTACTCCCACAGAAAAGCAGAAAATCCTAACATACACACTTAACTAACATACTAATATACTTATAAACTATTATATAGATACTAATATATATAATAATATGTAGAATATATATATATATATATATATATCAATGGTTAGGGTCAGATATTAATATCTAAATTTAGATATTAAAATCTAGATATATATATATATATATATATATATATATATATCAAAGGATAGGGTTAGATATTAAAATATATATATATATATCAAAGGTTAGGGTTAGATATTAAAAGGTTAGGGTTAGACACTAAAATCTCTAAAGACCAAGGTCTTTCTACTCTATGATATGGCCTCTAATAAGCAATGTAAAAACTGCTGTTACACGGTGACTTAGGCTCTACATGCTCTATCAACTTAGAATAAAGTAGATACCATTTTTAACTCAAGGTCCCAATGGTAGGATAGCTGGGATTCATTTGACTTGGATCTTGAAAAATGTAGGGCATTATCAACAAAAAGAAAGGAAAGCCGTATAAAATCAGACCTTATGGGTGGGCATGAGTATAGTCTCCTTGGGGAGGAGATATATACACTGGGAAACCATAGAATATAAGATTAGAATGAAAGAAGAGCTATTTTCTTGAGTACCGCAATGCTACCCTGAGAAACTTCTATTTAGAACAGTAGAAAATGGTTGAGAAAGTACTAGAACAAGAGTCCAGAGCACTGGAACTGTTCATGCTCTTGTCAACAGATTTACCTCAGCTGAACACAAGGATCTCCTACTTAATGTATGGGGTAGATTCTGAATATGTTCTAAGAACCCTTACAATTCTGTATGTCTTCAAGTATACATCTCAAAGTTCCTTTGCATGAATTCACTAGTTACATTTAGGGAAAATTAAAACCAATGGCATTTGATAATCATCAGATTTTTAATAAAGTGGTAATCATCTAGAGTTAGAAATGTTCCCATACTTATACCAGCACATAAATATTTTTATATTGATTTTGCCACAAGGAGTAATGTCAGTGGAATGATTCTGCTGCTAATAGTGATAGATGTCTACCTATATACAGGCTAAATTGAATAACTTTTTTTTTTTCTATTACAAGTAGGTTCTATCCTCATTGCCTTCTGGTGGGCAATTTATTATCACCACTTTCCTGGAAATTGATCACAAATTCCTCTAGTCCTCATTTCATCTTTCCCCAAAGCATTTCTTTCTTAGGAAGCCGCTCTGTTCAGAGGCAGTGGGAAAGGTAGCATTATATGACTGCATATGAGCATAGGCATACATTGACTGTCCTATAAATGCTAGCAATCTGTTGAACACTAAAGATTATATAAATCTTAGCAGCTTTACTGATGCTTCATACACAAGCAGCTGTTGTTTCTTGGTCGCCTGATTAAATATGCTGCAAAATTTCTCCCAAGAAAATCTCACCAAAGTTGATTCCAGCAAATCCTTCATAACATCTCTGCTAGCAACTTCAGTTTCTAAGCAATTCAAAGAAAAGACACAATCAATAGCAATTCTTTGAAGGGGGCTGCTCTTTCTCCTTTCAAGACAAGGTATTTATAACACCAGACCAAGTGTTCTAGTCTTGGCTCTGCATTAACCAGCAGTCACTCAACATTTTCAAAATGAACTTCTGAATATTTTAGAGACATGTGGATTGGAATGTGTTTTTGACAATATGTCTCTCTCGACATAACTGTATCTGTTTCTATATCATATATATGTGTGTGTATACACACACACACACACATATATATATTAAGTAGTATAATTATGGACTATGTATTTAGAGAAAAAAATAATAAAAATTCCTAAAGCTATTAAAAATTCACATTACATTCATGAAATTAACCATCTATGAGACATTCACTGGGGAAATCAAATTAGAAGTCTACCTAAGGTTCCAGTTCAAGATGGCAACATAGAAAGACCCTGAACACATCTCCTCCATGGACACACCAAATCTATGTTTGTTTATAAAGCAATTCATCCACCAGAAGAATTGAAAGTTGACCTGAAGAGCTTCAGCACAATAAAAGACCACACAGAGAATGGCAGGAGAGCTTAAGACATGATAACAAAGAGAACACCCACCTCTGATGTAGTCAGGAGGGAGAATGCTTTGGGATTATGAGCAGATTCATCTGACCTGGGGAATAGAAAAAGAAAAAAAAACTTTGGTTTAAAAGAGCTACAGGAATATAGAGGAGCTATCCCTAGTACCCTGCCAAATGGTAGAGAAGTTATGGAACGCTCTTTCTGGATTGGAGGGGCTTGAAGGTGCCATGACCCCCTTCCACCTTAATAGTGTGGAGGAGAGAAGGGTCAGGCTGCCCCAGCTGGCCTCAGTGAGCCCCAGACCCCTAACCCACTGGAGCCCTACCTATCCCATGAAGGGAGACCCTGTGCAGTGCACACTGAGATAGCCCAGTCATTGCTCATTATAGCTCCAGCTGTTGTGTCAAGGTAACACAGATGCAATGCACCCCCAGAATTCTACCGGCCCACATCACTATGGCTCCAGCCTCCCAGCCAGGGCATCTACTGCTTGGAAAATCTCAAGAAACCTCAGCCCATTTTCACCTAGATTCTGGTCATCCTGTCAAGGCATCCCCTGTGCAGAGCTCCCCTGTACACCCTGACCTAAGCCTACCTTGGTTCCAGCTACCCCACCAGGATACCTCCTATGCTGAGCAATCCAGGAAAACCTGGACTGCATCCTCTTCAGCTTTAGCTGTCCTACCAGGATACCCCCTGCAGAAGCACCCAAGAAATCCCCCAACCCATGTCCACCTCAGCTCCATCTGCTGGAATGCCCCTTACATGGAGATTCAGCAGACCCTACCAGCCCACATGGAACTTGGGCTCCAGGGATCCCACAAAGTCACCCACTGTAAGAGAGACCCAAGAGACCTCAGTTTGCATCCACTTCAATATCAGCTATACTATCCAGATATCCTCTGCACAGAGAGCCTCATTACTTCCCAGGCCCACATACACTCTAGCTCTAGGCATCCCACCAGGAAAGCCTCAGGACCCTCAAGCCATACCAGCCAAATTGACCAGACACACAGTGTACACAGAGGACAGCCATATGAGAAGTAACTGTTCTAATTCATAGACACAAATACAGATAGTGAAGCAGAGTGGAGAGACAGAGGTATATGCTCCAAATGAAAAAAACCAATACAACACTTCGGAAAAAGGGCCAAATGAAAAGTAAGTAACCAATCTACCTGATAAGAGATTAAAATAATGATCATATAGATGCTCACCAGACTGGAGAGAAGAATGTAAGATCTCATGGAGAACCTCAACAAAGAGATAGAAAATATCTATCTATACAATAACTAAAATGAAAAATACACTAGGGATAATCAACAGTAGATTAGAGGATGCAAAGAATGGATCAGTGATCTGGAAGACATGGTAATGGAAAGCCTCTAAGCTGAATAGCGAAAAGAAAATAGAATTTAAAAGAATGGGGATAGGTTAAGGAATCTATTGGACAACATTAAGCAAACAAACATCACATGATAGGGGTCCGAGAAGTAGAAAAGAGAAAGGGGCAGAAAACTTATTTGAAGAAATAATAATTGAAAACTCACCTAACCTAAAAAAGGAAATACTCAAGCTCAGGAAACACAGAGATTTCCAAATAAGATAAACCCAAAGAGGTCCATACCACCACACAATACTTAAAATTTCAAAGGTTAAAGATAAAATTTTAAAAACAGCAGGAGATAATCAAAAATCTATATACAAGGAAAATCCCATAAGCTATCAACCGATTTTTCAGCAGAAGCTTCACAGGCCAGAAGGGAATGCTATCAAATGCTGAAAGGAAAAAAAAAATATAACCAAGAATACTCTAACCAGCAAGGTTATCATTCAGATTTAAAAAAGAGAGAAATAGTTTAACAGACAAATGAAAATTAAAAGTTTTATTACCACTAAACCAACCTTGGAAGGGAACTTCTTTAAGTGGAAAAGGCCAAAATTAAACATAAGAAAATGATGAATAACATATAATGTAACAGTGTATACATATAACATGGGAGTAAAAAAATATATTTTAGGATGGGTTCAAACATAAGTGACCTTCAAGTTAATATACTGCTGTATACTTAGATGTTATATGTGAACCATATAGTAACCACAAACCGAAAACCTACAGTAGAGACACAAAAAATAGAAAGAAAGCTAAGAAAAATTCAACAAAAAGTCATCACAAGGAAAGGGAGCAAGAGAAGAAGAAAAACAAATAAACTAAAAAAAACAATCAGAAAACAATTAACAAAATGACAATTAGTATACATCTCTCGATAATTACTTTAAATACAAATGGTCTAAATGCTCCAACTGAATGATAAAGAAGGTGGAAAGGATAAAGAAACAAGACCTATCTATATGCTGCCTATAAAAGACACATAAAGACTGAAAGTGAAAGATGGAGAAAGGTATTCCATGTAAATGGAAGAAAAAAAAAGTAGCAATACTTATCTCAAACAAAATAGACTTTAACACAAAGACTGTAATAAGAGATAAAGAAGGGCCTTACATAATGATAAAAGGATCAATTGAACGAGAGAATATAACAGTTGTAAATATCTATGCAGCCAATATTTGAGCACCTAAATACATAAAGCAAATAATAATGGACATAAAGGGAGAAATTTATAGTATGGGATTTCAACACCCAACTTACTTCAATGGATAGATCATCCAGACAGAAAATCAATAAGGAAACATTCTCTGAATGACACATTAATCATATAGACTTAACAGATGTATACAAATATACCATTCCCCCAAAACATAATACACATCCTTTTTACGTACACATGAAATATTCTCCAAGATAGATACCATTCAGCCATGTTACTAAAAAGCCAATGAATCACTGAAGAAATCAAAGAAGTAATCACAATATGCATGGAGACAAATGAAAATTAAAACACAATGGCCCAAAAATCTTTAGGTTGGAGCAAAAGCAGTTCTAAGAGACAAATCCAAAATCATACAGACCTACTTCAAGAAAAAAGTAATCTCAAATAAATAACATTACACCTAAAAGAAGTGAAAAAAAAAAAAATAGAACAAAGCCCAAGATTAGTAGAAGGAAGGAAATAGTAAATATAAGGGCAAAAATAAATCAAATAAAGACTAAAAAATGGTAAAGATTAATG
>NC_064808.1:29755102-29764255 GCF_023721935.1 Panthera uncia | reverse complement strand
GGGCAAAAATAAATCAAATAAAGACTAAAAAATGGTAAAGATTAATGAAAACAAGAGCTGGGCAAAAATAAATCAAATAAAGACTAAAAAATGGTAAAGATTAATGAAAACAAGACTTATCAAGAAAACGAAAGTACCAAAATAAATAAAGTTAGAAATTCAAGAGGGGAAAGAACTGACAACACAGAAATACAAAAGATTATGAGACTACTACAAATATTACATGCCAACAAATTAGATAACATAGAAGAAATACATAAAATCATAGAAACATACAATCTTCTGAAACTAAATTAAGAAGAAATAGAAAATCTGGAATGACCAATTTAGTGTTGAAATTGAATTGTATATCAAAAAACTCCCAACAAAAGTGCAGGACCAGATGGATTCACAGATGAATTCTACCAAACATTTAAAGAAGTATTAATACTTATTGTCTTCACTGTTCCAAAAAACAGAAGAGGAAGGAAAGTGTTCAAGAACATTCTGTGAGACTGGCATTACCCTGATGCCAAAACCAGACAAAGACTACAAAAAAAAGAAAACTACATGCCAAATATCCCAGATCAACCTAGATGTAGATCCTTAAAAACATATTAGCAAACTACATGCAACATCACATTAACAATCACTGAGCAGAATCAAATGGGAGTTATTCTGGGGATGCAAGGATGGTTCAATATTCACAAAGCAATGAGATATACCACACTAACAAAATAAAGAATATAAATCATATGATCATCTCAATAGATGCAGAAAAAAGCATTTGAAAAAATCCATCATCTGTTCATGATAAAAATTCACAAGGTAGGTTTAAAGAAACTGCCTCAACATAATAAAGGTCACATATGACAAACTCACAGATAATACCATACTCAATGGTGAAAACTGACAGCTTTTTCTAAGGATGTCCACTTTTGCCACTTTTATTCTGTGCAGTCCTAGAAGTCCACAGCAATCAGACAAGGAGAAGGAGAAGAAAGAAAGAACAAAGAGGAGAGGGGAGGAAAGGAAAGGGAAAAGGAAAGAGAAGGAAGGAAGGAAGGAAGGAAGGAAGGAAGGAAGGAAGGAAAAGAAAGCAAGCAGGCATCCTAATTGGTAGGGAAGAAGTCAAAGCGGTACTATTTGCAGAAGACATGGCACTACACATAGAAATGCCTAAAGCTTCCACCATAAAGCTATGAGAATAAATGAATTCAGTGTATTTGCAGGACACAAAATTAATATACATAAATCTGTTGTGTTTCTACACACTAATAACAAAGTATCATAAAGAGAAATTTAAAAAAAATTAATTTACAATCATACCAAAAAGAATAAAATACCTAACAGTATACTTAAGCAAGGAGGTTAAAGACCTGTACTTTGAAAACTATAAAATATTGATGAAAGAAAGTGAAGATGAAATACATAAGTGGAACACATCCCATGCTCATGGATAGGAAGAATTAATATTGTAAAATGTGTTTACTATCCAAGGCAATCTATAGATTCAATGCAATCCCTATCAAAATACTAGCAGCATTTATCATATAACTAGAATAATACTAAAATTGATATGGAACCACAAAAGACCCCAAATATTGCCAATAGAGTCTTGAGGAAGAAGTACAAACCTGTAGGTATCACAATTCCAGATTCCAAAATATAAAGCTATAGTGATTAGAACAATATAGTAGTGGCAGAAAAATAGACACACACATAATTGGAACAGAATAGAGAACCCAGAAATAAATCCATACCTATATGGTAAATTACAACAAAGGACATAAGAATATACATTGGGGAACACAGTCTCTTCAATAACTGGTGTTAGGAAAACTGGACAGCTACATGCAAAATAATGAAACTGGACCACTTTCTTACACTAGCCACAAAAAATAAACTCAAAATAATTAAAGACCTAAATTGGAAACATAAAACCATAAAACTCCTAGAAGAAAACATAGGCAGCAATCTCTTGGATGTTGGCCTTAGAAACATTTTTCTAGATATGTCTCCTCAGCCATCAGAAACAAACAATTGAGACTATACCAAAATAAAAAGCTTTTCTCAGTGAAGGAAACCATCAACAAAACAAAAAGGCAACCTACTGAATGGGAGAATATACTTGATAAGGGGTCGATAACCAAAATACTTAAAGAACTTACACAACTAAATACCAAAAAACACAAACAATCTGATTAAAACTGGGTAGAGGACCTGAATAGACATTTTTCCAAAGAAGACATACAGATGGCCAGAAAACATATGACTAGATGCTCAACAGCACTAGTCATCAAGGAAATATATATCAAAATCACTTGAGGTATCACCTTACAACTGTCAGAATGGCTAAAATAAAAAGGACAAGATATAAGTTTTGGCAAGTATGTGAAGAAAAAGGAACTGTCATGTACTATTGGTGGTAATGTAGATTGCAACCTCTGTGGAAACAGTATGGAGTTTCCTTAAAAAACTAAAACTAAAAATACCTTATGATCTAGTAATTCCATTAATCGGTACTTACCTAAAGAAAGTGAAAACACTAATTTGAAAAGATAAATGCACCCCTATGCTTGTTGCAGTATTATTTATAATAGCCTAAATATGAAAGCAACCAAAGTGTTCATTGATAGATGAATGGATAAAAAATATGTGAGATGTGTGTACATACACACACACACACATCTATGTATCATACGTATGTAATAGAATATTAACTATAAAAAGAATGAGATCTTGCCATTTGCAACTATAGAGATGAATCTAGAGGGTATTATGCTGAGTGAAATAAGTCAGAGAAAGACAAATACCATATGATTTCAGTTGTATGTAGAATCAAAAAAAGAAAACAAAAAAATAAACAAAAATGCAGAAATATACCCATTTTACAGAGAATAACTGGTGGTTGTCAGAGGGGAAGGGATGGCACAAGGGAAAAATGGTGAAAGATGGAAGGTACGGGTTTCCAATTGTGGAATGAATAAATCATGGGGATAAAAGATACAGCATAGGTAATGCAGTCAATGGTATTGCAGTACTGTGGTATGGTGACAGATGGTACCTACATTGGCCATGAGCATAGAATAACCTATAGACATCCTGAATTATGTTGTACACCTGAACCTGATGTAACATTGTATGTCAATTTTAGTTCAATTAAAAAAAAAGTCTAAAATGTGGTTTGGCAGACCATTATTCACAAGGACAGCATTCTGCTTAAGTCTATGCAAGGATTTTGGGAAGTTTCCTGATGCCCAGTGCTTAATTTACATTTACATCTCAACTGAGATGTCACTTCCTCTAAGAGTTGCTTAGCATTTCTGTATCTGAAATGCCTAGATTTTCCCCAGTAATTACGATAATCACATTTGCTTGATTCTCCATTAATATGTACTTTTAAAAAATGAACCATTCTGTCTCAATCATTGTATTCTTAGCAGTTAGCACAGTGCATGATACATAGTGTGTTCTCAGTTTTAAAAGTAAATTTTTGTAGGAATTATTGAAAATTTACATGTTTGATGTATTACCGTCTTAGAAATGGTACACATAAATTACAATGTCACATTATAATGACAGATTTTCAGCGAATGCATGGTACTTCATCTTTTTCCTGAGACTTTTATATATGTTATTCCCTAATCCTGGAGTGCTTTCCCCAGTGAATTCCCTAGTGGCTGTCACTCCCCATTCCAAAATCTGGTGATACAGTACCCCTTCAGATACTCTTTGACTACTCACAAATCCACATCCAAATACATGCTCTTGTATATCCACTAACATCTCCCATTGCATTTATAGTCTTTGCCATTTTGTATATAATTGTTTAAATATTTGTTTAATGTATGTTCTCCCACTAGAAAGTAAGCCCGATGATGGCAGATGAATGTTTTTGCCAATCACTGTATCCCATCATCAAGCAGAGTGCATGGCACACCGAAGGAATTCAATAATGATTTCTTGAATTAATAAGTGACTAGAAATAGATTTAAAAATGAGAAATTCCCAACAATATTCCAATATTGTTCAGGGAAATCATATATATTATTTACAATAATAAATATAAATTTATTTATACAAAAGGAAATTCACTAGACTTTAAAAATGGAAATGGAAATGATTCCTTAAGAGTATATATTTTTTGTTATTACTTGCACTAGCTTCCTGGTCACCCAGAGGCCTTCAGATCTGAAATTTGATCTTCTTTATTAATATACATAACAGGCAAGGCTATTTGTACAAATACCCAGAGCTAAGTCATCTGCCAGAAACATCCTCAACTATATAATAAATGTTTTATAAATCAGTTCATTGCATCTAGTCACTGTGAGATGATAATCAAGAGATAGGCAATATTCATTATATACATATTCATTCACACATGCATACATTCTTCAAGTTATTTCCTGAAAACCTACTGGGTGCCAGCCCTGTGTCAGATATTACTTTGGTCTTCTTAACCATGTATAAAGGGTTAAAATCAGGCCTGGGCTGATACAGAATTGGGAATTCAGTGTCTGTCTTTGCTGTACTGTTTCCTTGGAAACTACAGAGTTAAGATAAATGTGGAATGTTGGTTCTGCCTTGTCTGCTATATGGAAAGACACCTGGATTGGAGCAGCTGGGATTGGGCATGCAGGCCTTGGGCCTTTGTAAATAGAGGTATAAAAGATTGCTGAGAAATTAGCAGTTTCTCTGAGTCAGAATGACCCACACACATCTTGGCTTTCCACAGAGGCAGCCATGCTCACCCCATATGGACACAGGGACTAAGGAATCTGTAAACTCAGGTAGCTGCAGGTCTTCCTTGAGATGAAGATGGCATTAAATGACGAAACTGCTTTCTTGTGAAACTAAACAAAGTAGGATTGGATTGAAGCCTATTTGTGTTCCAGGAGTTAGACTGCCTTCCCAAGCTTGTAGCAATGCTGTGGTGGTACACTGACAAAACTTGGGACTGATCCCCCAAATTCAGAACTACACCTTCACCCCCCCAAAAAAAAACCTCCTTTTGTGGTACAACTCCTTTATAGTACAAAGGTCCCACTTTGCATCTTGCTGGCCTTTCCCTTTTGCTTTTGTCTACTCTGTGGCATCTGATGCTCTTAGTAGCTCATGATGATCAGCATCATAAGAGACAGACCTGCATTCGTGTATCAGCCCCACTACGTCTTGGCTCTGTGGCCTTGGCAACTAATTTAACTACTTACATAAGTTTTCTTCTGCAAAATTGGTTCATACTAAAGAAAGAGGAGAGCACATTTGTTAAAAATGGAATCTTTACAGCCTGATTGAAGAAATGGAACTATCACTAATAAATAAATGGCTGGGTGTCCAACTTGTGGCCAGGTTACTGAACCTTTCTGTGTCTTAGTTTCCTTAAGTACAAAATGGAAAGAACAATTGCACATATATTATAGAGTTGCTATGAGAATTTAAAAAGCTGTAATATATAATATAGTTGATGCAATGTCCAACATATAGTAAATCCTCAATAAATGCCAGCTATTAATTATATTTATGTTCAAATTACAACTTAGTATTTATTCTTTCAGTGTTTCTACTTCATCAAAAGCAATGAAATGATAGGTCATTACCCTGGAAAGATTAAGTAGTGAAAAAAGGGTTACAAATTCCACGTATGCATGACAGAAAACAAAAAGCAAAACACAAGTAATACAGAGTGGTTACTTTTCCTCTCATAGACTGGAGAAACAATTAAATGATGTTAAAATGAAATAGCATAATTCACAAGTAGCAAATTAATTGAGGAACAAGAAGACCAGGGTATATACAAAGTCACCATGGTGATCCAGAACAAAGCATTTCAATTGGCTCAATCTATTTAATACTTATTCCTCCTTGTTTCACCGAGGATTTGTACAAATCGATACATTTCTTCCTTTCTCTGGGAGCCTTGGTTTTCTCTTCTCTCAAACGAGAGTGTAAGATGACTTCTATGGCCATTTGTAGTTTTAAGTTTCTATTACCCATCCAAGCTAAGAAGAATGAAGCAAAGGACTTTCAGATGTTTAGTACCACTGGATAAGAATTTTATATATACATATGTCTTGTTCTTAGTAGAAAAGAAAACAAGGGAGATAAAAAGTGTAACTCATCTTCTCCTTTAATTAATGATCCCAGAGATTTTTAAAATGACTTGTCTATCTTCATCTGCTTACTTAAAACTTTTGTGAGGAATTTCCATTCACCTATGGGGAGACTGAATATTGAGCCTATTCCAGAATCTGAAGTCATGTTTGTCCCACACAGTCCAATTCTGAAATGTTTTTGTGTCATTTTCAGTAGTTCAGTAAACCATCTGCAGTATACCCTCTCTCAAAAAAAATAAATAAATAAATACAGTCTTTAAAGTCTAGATTGTCTGATATAAGTATGGTTACTCCGGCTTTCTTTTGTTGACCATTAGCATGATAGATGGTTCTCCATCCCCTTATGTTCAATCTGAAGGTGTCTTTAGGTCTAAAGTGGGTCTCTTGTAAACAGCATATAGATGGATCTTGTTTTCTTATCCATTCTGTTACCCTATATCTTTTGATTGGAGCATTGAGTCCATTGACGTTTAGAGTGAGTACTGAAAGATATGAATTTATTGCCATTATGATGCTTGTCCCTTCAGAGAGGCCCCCTTAAAATTTTTTGAAGGGCTGGTTTAGTGGTCATGAGCTCCTTCAATTTTTTTCTTTGTCTGGGAAACTTTTATTTTATTTTTTTTATTTATTTTTTTTTTTTTGCAGAAAAAGTTTCTTTTATTTTTTTTAATTTTTTTTCAATATATGAAGTTTATTGTCAAATTGGTCTCCATACAACACCCAGTGCTCATCCCAAAAGGTGCCCTCCTCAATACCCATCACCCACCCTCCCCTCCCTCCCTCTCACCCCCCATCAATCCTCAGTTTGTTCTCAGTTTTTAAGAATCTCTTATGCTTTGGCTCTCTCCCACTCTAACCTCCTTTTTTTTTTCCTTCCCCTCCCCCATGGGTTTCTGTTAAGTTTCTCAGGATCCACCTAAGAGTGAAACCATATGGTATCTGTCTTTCTCTGTATGGCTTATTTCACTTAGCATCACACTCTCCAGTTCCATCCATGTTGCTACAAAGGGCTATATTTCATTCTTTCTCATTGCCACGTAGTACTCCATTGTGTATATAAACCACAATTTCTTTATCCATTCATCAGTTGATGGACATTTAGGCTCTTTCCATAATTTGGCTATTGTTGAGAGTGCTGCTATAAACATTGGGGTACAAGTGCCCCTATGCGTCAGTACTCCTGTATCCCTTGGGTAAATTCCTAGCAGTGCTACTGCTGGGTTATAGGGTAGGTCTATTTTTAATTTTTTGAGGAAACTCCACACTGTTTTCCAGAGTGGCTGTACCAATTTGCATTCCCACCAATAGTGCAAGAGGGTTCCTGTTTCTCCACATCCTCTCCAGCATCTATAGTCTCCTGATTTGTTCATTTTGGCCACTCTGACCTGTGTGAGGTGCTGAGTGTGGTTTTGATTTGTATTTCCCTGATGAGGAGCGACGTTGAGCATCTTTTCATGTGCCTGTTGGCCATGGGAAACTTTTAATCTCTCCTTCTATTTTGAATGACAGCCTTGCTGGATAAAGAATTCTTGGCTGCATGTTGGAAGTCTTAGCCTCTGCAATCAAACAACACAAAGAAACAAAAGGCATCCAAATTGGCCAGGAGGAGGTCGCACTTTCACTCTTCGCAGATGACATGATATTCTATATGGAAAACCCAAAAGATTCCACCAAAAAACTGCTAGAATTGACTCACGAATTCAGCAAAGATGCAGGATATACACTCAACACACAGAAATCAGTTGCATTCCTATACACCAACAATGAAGTGACAGAAAGAGAAATCAAGGAATCGATCCCATTTACAATTGCACCAAAAACCATAAAATACCTGGGAATAAATCTAACCAAAGAGGTGAAAAATCTTTACACTGAAAACTATAGAAAGCTTATGAAAGAAATTGAAGAAGACACACAAAAAATGGAGAAAGATTCCATGTTCCTGGATAGGAAGAACAAATATTGTTAAGATGTCAATACTACCCAAAGCAATCTACATATTCAATGCAATCCCTGTCAAAATAACACCAGCATTCTTCACAGAGCTAGAAAAAACAATCCTAAAATTTGTATGGAATCAGAAAAGACCCCAAATAGCCAAAGCAATATTGAAAAAGAAAACCAAAGCAGGAGACATCACAATCCCAGATTTCAAGCTGTACTATAAAGCTGTAATTATCAAGACAGTATGGTACTGGCACAAGAACAGACACTCATCAGTGGAACAGAATAGAGAACCCAGAAATGGACCCACCAACGTATGGTCAACTAACCTTTGACAAAACAGGAAAAAATATCCAATGGAATAAAGACAGTTTCTTCAGCGAGTAGTGCTGGCTGGGAAAACTGGACAGTGATATGCAGAAGAATGAACCTGGACCACTTTCTTATACCATACACAAAAATAAACTCAAAATGGATGAAAGACCTAAACGTAAGACAGGAAGCCATCAAAATCCTCGAAGAGAAAGTAGGCAAAAACCTCTTTGATCTTGGCCGCAGCATCTACTTATTCAACACGTCTCTGGAGACAAGGGAAACAAAAGCAAAAATGAACTACTGGGACCTCATCAAAATAAAAACCTTCTGCACAGTGAAGGAAATAATCAGAAAAACTAAAAGGGGACTGACAGAATGGGATAAGATATTTGCAAATGACATATCAGATACAGGGTTAGTATCCAAAATCTATAAAGAACTTATCAAACTCAACACCCAAAAAACAATCCAGTGAAGAAATGGGCAAAAGACATGAATAGACACTTCTCCAAAGAAGACTTCCAGATGGCCAACCATGAGCAAATGAAACACGTGAAAAATGCTCAACATCACTCATCATCAGGCAAATACAAATCAAAACCACAATGAGATACCACCTGACACCTGTCAGAATGGCTAACATTAACAACTCAGGCAAAAACAGATGTTGGAGAGGATGCAGAGAAAGAGGATCTCTTTTGCATTGTTGCCGGGAATGCAAGCTGGTGCAGCCACTCTGGAAAACAGTATGGAGGTTCCTCAAAAAAACTAAAAATAGAACTACCCTACCACCCAG
>NC_064808.1:29729684-29754702 GCF_023721935.1 Panthera uncia | reverse complement strand
AAAACAGATGAACATAAGGGAAGGGAAACAAAAATAATATAAAAACAGGGAGGGGGACAAAACAGAAGAGACTCATAAATATGGAGAACAAACTGAGGGTTACTGGAGGGGTTGTGGGAGGGAGGATGGGCTAAATGGGTAAGGGACACTAAGGAATCTACTCCTGAAATAATTGTTGCACTGTATGCTAACTAATTTGGATGTAAATTTAAAAAAAAGTAAAAAACAAAACTAAAAAATGAAAAAAATAATAAAATAAATTTAAAAATAAAAAATAAAATAAATTATTCTGCAGTATATACTTGCTTTTACTTTCATGATTCCCCATCTAGAAGGAGATGGTGAGGGAGAAAGTAAGCAGGGAAGAGAGGAAGTGGAAAAGGGGGAAGGGGGAAGAGGGGAAGAGGGAAGGGGGTAAGGAGGAAAAGGGGAAAGGGGGAAGGGAGGGAGGAAGGGAGGGAGGGAGGGAGGGAGGGAGGGAGGGAGGGAGGGAGGAAGGAAGGAAGGAAGGAAGGAAGGAAGGAAGGAAGGAAGGAAGGAAGGAAGGAAGGTGGGTAGGTAAGGGTAAGGAAGGAGGGGGGGGGGAGGAATGAGGGAAGGAGGAATATATAAATGAATCTGGTCTCAGCTGCAGAAACTTTTCTAGTCACCTCCCACCCACACTCACCCAGCTCACCTGGCAGCTGTTCATAGCAATCATTTCAATTAAAGCAAAAATCATTTTAAATCAGAAAGGCTGGCTGGCTTTGTCTGTTATGTCTTGTTGCAAAGTTTCCTCAAGTTCTACAGATGCACTGTAGATGATTCAAACTCCTTTGTCATTTATTATGTTCCTACAAGAGTTTAATGTGACTGGGCTAGTTTAGAAATAATTAATTGTCTTTCTACAGCTGAGGAGGAGTCCTTCAGCTATAGCTCTCTGGGGCCAAAGAATGCTATGGAAATGTTCTCAGCCATCCAGCCAGTGAGTGACTGCATAGAGACAAGTAAAATCATAGGCTGGGAAGGCTGATGTATAATAGGACTCTGTATGGAAATTCATGATCACTATACCATTCTCAGCTGGGGATAAACTCAGAGTTAGGAAGTTTACGTGGTGCATAGATGTACTGTGCCAGATCTTCATGAAAATCAGAAGCTATAACGTTGCATTACCCTATGGGCTTTGGAATTGGAATGACCTCAGCTGAAGTATGCTCTTTAAAACTTATCTACTTCATGTTTTTGAAACCCAGCTTTCCTGTCTGAAAGACAGGGAAAATGTTATGTACTTTATAGGATTTTTATCAAAATTAACCACGTTAATGCACATAAGGTGCTTATTATTATGTTTGGTACCTAGTACTGGCTCAATAAATACTTATCATTGTTATTACTTAGCCTACATCATGGGTGTGACTCCCATTGATTCATTCAATTTCATGTGCCAAAACACTCATCCCAAAGTTCTAGGCTTTTGTACATATGACACTTTTTTTGTACATACATACACTTTTTTACATATGACAAATGTGCCAGCAATGTCAAAAAAGAATATGGTCATCCCTATTTCTACAGAGACATCTGGCATCTACATTTACAGAGACATATTTATTTCTGAAAATGGTTTGTAGCATCACTTTAGTATGCTTTGTAATCATGTGGAGGACAATCTATGACATAATATCCATGTACAAACAGTATAAGATAAAGATCCAGAAATGGTTCCAGGTGTGATGGAAAAATTCTTCAAATCTAAAGTAGAACATTATCTAGAATCTTGAGGTCTGAGTAATAACTATTACTTGAGTAATAGCCATTATTAGACTATTAAAGTTTACTATAAAATTTACTCTAAAGCTAGTCATAACGGATGGATTCTAAGATCCTATTAATATTTTTATCTACATGTCTCAATAGCACCACTTTAACCCAAGTATAAGTAGTCAGGCAACACTTCAAATGGCAATGTGATCTGGGGGAAACTGTTCTCTTCCAACTATACTATTAGTGATGCTTCCAATTAAAATTTACCTAGAAAAAGGCTCAAGATAATTTAATATTCATAGAGAGAAATAGCAAACATTTGATAAGCCATCAGAGATACTAGGATATTTATAAAGTTTTAGGCATAATAAAATAAGTATATAATGTATGTGAGGCACTCTTATGCATTGTGCTTTTATGATTTCTAAGGTATTGATAACATTGGACATCTGTGAAATGTCAAAGTCTTTGTGGTACATCTCCAGCATGCATTGGCTGAAGAAAACTAGTTGATCCTATCTTCCAAGTGTGAATTTTACATATAGATAGAATTGGAACAAAAATATAGTATCAGGGGCACATATATTTCAGTTTTAAGCACTGTTTTACTAAGACACAGATTCATCTGTTGGGTACCTTTATATTCAAGACACAGAACTAGGTACTTTATATATGTTCATTTCATTTGATGTTAATCTCAGCCTGACACATTACTATCTCCATTAAAAGGCTGAGAGAGAGAGGGGCACCTGGGTGGCTCAGTCAATTAAGCATCCAACTCTGGGTTTCAGCTCAGGTCATGATCTCAGGGTTCGTGGGTTCAAGCCCTGTGTCAGGCTCTGTGCTGACAGTGCAGAACCTGCTTGGGATTCTCTTTCTGCCCTTCCCCACTTACTCGCTGTTTCTCTCTCTCTCAAAAATAAATAAACTTAAAACAAAAAAAAGCTGAGGAAGAGTGAAGCTCAGAGAAGGAAAACAACTTGCCTATGATCTCATAGCTAAAATGCCAGTGCTGGAAAAAAAAAAGAAATAAAATAAAATAAAATGCCAGTGCTGGATTTTACATTCACTAATACAAATCTGATTTCCTCTTTCCTACATTAAAGAAAGGGGAGGAGTTGAGTAATGGGGTCTAAGGGATACTTAATATCCACCATATAGGGCTCCTTCTTGAAGCAGGCACCTATTCCAACATCATAACAATTGCAAAACATGAAAGGTCTTTGTTCATACCTTTATTTAATGAGTGCCTATTATTTGTCTATCATTGTTCTAGGCCTGACAAATAATATAGAAAAAGAGAAAGGAGGGAAACAAAATGATCTTTTTTAAGAAGGTTATAATCAATAACCATCTATCTATCTAGCTTTGGAACTCTGTTATTTCAGACTAGTGTTTGATCCAACAGTAAATCTTGTGAATGATGCTACATTTTGAAACAGATCTATGACCCATAGGATATATTGGTAATCCTACAACCTGATCAATTCTCCCAAAAACATAATTAAATGTTAATATGTTGGAAACATTATATTAGAGGCTTATAGAATGGAGGAAGGCAATCATACATTTCATGTAATCTTGCTATTGAATAAAAAAGGGTTGGTTGAAGACTAGTCACCAATTACCACATTTAAAATGGCCAATGATTTAATCATTTGAATGATAACCTAAAAATAATCCTTTTTTGAGAAAAAAAAAAAAACCTAATGGAACTGAAGCTCTAAGATGGAAAAAAAAATTGCTAACCATGGAAACAACTATCAAAATACGCCTTAGCATGTAGACTTAATTACTGACTCTTGTAAAGTATGTGTATAAATAGTTTGACTTTGCAAATAAATGCTATCTGACAGCTATTTAGTAAAATGAAATTTTGTTACAAAGCCTTAAATTTTATTTAATTATGTGTTACACATATAAAATGAGTCCAGAGAACAACATGAGAATCTCTCATTCGATTATTAAATTTCTTATGCCTTACTAGGTGAGGTGTCTTTTGTTACTGTGTTCCCCTGTACATGCCATGGTTAGAGGTTTATTTTTCTAAAATACAGCTGCGGTCTCTTTGTTAAGAACATATCACTCCACATAAAGTTTCAGGCACCCCTTGTCAATGAGACCTGGGTTTTATTGAGTTGGAATTCAAGACCTTCTAGGATCTCATTAAACTCCTTTTTTTCCAGCATTATCTTCCACTTTCCCCTTCAGCTGTGGCCTCTGTTTTGATATATTGTTATTTGCATTCCCCAGTCAGTGGTTTTGGGGGAGGGCTTTTCTTTTGCAAACCCCATGCTCTGCTCTCTCTCCACTTCCCTTTTCTCCTCTCCAAGAAAAGGTCTCCATCCCCACTGCAAGACACATGGCTTTTCTCTCCTCCAGTTCTCCTCTCCACACCACATCCTGGCCATGTTCTCTCCCTCAAATTATGTGGATTGTTCTCTTAATCCTCAAAATGAAATCCTGGGTATTCAAAATGATTGAATGTTGATCTAGCTGTGTTAGAGGGATGAGACAAGCCCAGGGGCCCCCTACTACTCCACCATCTAATTCCTCCTGCATATGTTTCTCTGTCTACATGTTATTCTCTTTAAGACTAGCCTATCCTAAAAGGCTGTGACAAAACCATGGTGGGTCCCAAGCACAATCACCCATAATATCCATTATATCTCATAAATGAACACAAATAAACACACTTTCTAAATTGAAAAAAAAAAATGCAAATGCAGGCTTGGTGACTAAAAATGAACACTCATTATGAGGTTGTTTACTAGCATTTACTACTCAATCTGCAACTAAGCAGTTCAAAGGGAATATAGGATCAAAGATACAAGCAAGGGAACAAGGCTCTCCAACGCCTTTCCTATTTTACAGAGATGTACACTGAAATTTGGGTCATTAATTAATCCATTAGAATGACAAGGCTGCTTGATCAGAGTAGCTCAGAGCCATAGACTTACAATATCTGCCACATGTGGCTGAGGAACAGACCCTGTCAAGATTCAAGAGTGCACTTAATGAATTTTTTGTTATGCTAGAGTTTCATATTTCTGCATTCTACTTACAAATGCACCTCTGGGCCTATAGGTAGTGGGTGGTGGTTCACCACATAAATAAAATAAGATGCGCTTGCCCTGCAAACATAGCACTAAGACAACTCACTTAGGCTGGGAACGCTTTCAGCTAGTCCTTCAACCTGATCACTACTTCTAAATGACTTGTAAGCTCTTTCAAGATAATGTTGCAAGGTCAAGCTGGCATACCAACCATGTGGGACATTTTCTAGGTTATTCTCTGATGCAGAGAATCAATAGTTCTCCCTCCAAACCATCAATAGTTCCTTGAGCTGCTCTCTTGGGTTTTCACATTATATTTTCCATAAAAACCATTGGAGTGGATGTAAGTGTATTAAGCCTGGACTTGGCCAGAAACTTTATTGTGCCACTTATTAAAAGAACAAAAGAGGTGAATAAAGTGTTGTTGATTTACTTTGCTGCTTGGACAAGAAAGTTAATTCTCCTGTTTCTAATATCTGTGGTCCCCGCTCATCTCTCAATCTTGACCCTGAGTGCTCACCAGGATGATGAAGAGAGAAGTCAAAGGTAAAGCCATAAATGCTTTCAGATAGCCAAATGATAGAGATACTTATGGAATAAATGTACATGCTTGGCCCACTGTTACAGCTATATCTTTAAAAAAAAAAAGAGGAATAGGGCAAACTGGACTTTGCACAATTCTTAAAACAGTCAGTAACATAAATACCAGCTTCTTTCAATAAGAAAGATAAAGCCAAGAAAATAAGGGAATGAAAGAAAAGACTTATTTAATCTATTTCTTTATGAGATGCATGTTCACACCAACCAGAAAGGAGAGGAAGTAGCATCCAAAGCCAATAACTGTTCTAAGCCCTGGGGGCACTTGATGTTGCTCTTGTGGCAAGATCCTCGCAAGCTCCCAGGAGGTCTCCAGTTCACCAGTGAGGAAGGACATCAAGAAGTAGAGTGTACCTTGCCCAGGATCACATAGCCCCATGAGGCAGAGCTAATATACAAACGTAACTCTGACTCTGAAGTGCTGTTGCCTAATCTCTCTGGGCTGAGCAACTTTGTTGCTGTTTTGTAATAATTATTAGAGGATGGCGTATTATAGAATGACTATTTAAGGAGAAAAGTGAAACAGCTCTGGGAGACTAAAAATAGATTGAGGTTGTAGAGAGGTTCCAGTACCAGTGAGGTTAATTAAAAGTAGATATTTAATAAAGTTTTCACTGAAACACAGAATGGCAGCTGTAATCAAATCCATGGGAAGGGTAAAGTATACAGGCTCCCAGTGAGTGAAGGACAGAGCTATTTCTGAAATCAAAACAGTAACACGAAGAGATTACAGTTTGACCCATTTCCTGGCATAAGAACTTGGTATTTCCAGATTGTTTCAGAACACCAATAACCCTACCACAGCTTGAAAATATTACTTAGGATCAACTGATCTGCAGGCAATGTTGAGAATGGATGCTGAGGCACTTGAAACAGATTTATCTATTACTTAAATTAAAAATGTTATTAATGTCTTATATGCAGAGATGGCCTGGGGGCCAGATGGCTGTACAATCCCATATTCTAAAGCTTATAAAGCATATTAGATTTGAATTTTGAACTTAAAGTTTCCATATTTAAAAAAGAAATTATTAAAGCCACATATAGACCCCATTGTCAGTAATTAAAAATGATTCTTAAAGATTTCTTTAAACAAACAAACAAAAAAGCTAGCAAACAGCACAGATTTATTTCTAGGATGATTTGTGAGGGCAAGTGATATAGCATGAATGGTTGTTTTTTCCCGGATACTTATATTCTCCGCCAGTGCCAACTAGAGGAAGTCAAAATGTTTTCGGTTATTAGGGATTGAACCTTGTTTCTAGAGGCTGTAAATCATTGTGTTTCTAAAAAAATAAATTGCTTTAGGTACATATAAAAATATTTTTATCTAAAAAATGAGAAGCCATTCCAATAAAAAGTGAAAAATGCAATCTATGGTTCAGTGATTTGGAAACATCTGGATATTTAAGTACAGCTCCTTGAAAACACATTATATTTGGCTTTGCGTATATGAGCCACGGAGATGTTTTTCTGAAATTATCACTTTTATATGAGTTAATGATAACACCCTTTAAAGAAATATTCGAAGATATTTTAAACATTTTCAAAAATATATACAAAATAAGCAACTACCCTTAAGAGACAGTATATGGCTTAACAGCTTGGACTTTGGAGAAGGACAGACCTAGCTTTAAATGCTATTTCACTAATAGTGGCTTGATGATAGGTAGTTTATTTTAACTTTTAAGATAATTTTCTAGTGGGTAAATGAGAAATTTAAATGAAATAATGTATACAAAATATTTATATAATACTTGAAATATAGTAATTACTCGATAAATGTTAGCTCTTATTATATTAGATTGAACCACAAAATTGCCATTTTTTGTATGGCAAATAGTCAAACGTTGGCAGCTGCATATACTTCAGTTTAGCATTATAAATTCCAAAAATACTGGAATTAGTGAAGGCCTAACTTTCTCCACTGAATCAAGAAAGAAATTTCTCAAAAGGCAAGAAGCATCTAACAATAATAGTAAACATACAGCAATACCCATAAGCTCAGAAATGGCATTGAGTTTTCAGAAGAGGAGATGACAAATGATACATGCAAGAATAGGGTAGAGGGAGAATTCTCTGATAAACTTGGAATATTGAGTACAATAGAGGAGTAATTATCTACAGGGTTATAGTTTTTATTGGTGATTTTTTTTTAAAAAAAGTGTCGTAATGATCAAAATGGAATAAAAAAACAACATGGAAAATAGTAAATTCAAATACTTTCTTTTTTTTTAATTTTTTTAACATTTACTTATTTTTGAGAGACAGAGAATGAGCAGGGGAGGGAGACACAGAATCTGAAGCAGCCTCCAGGCTCTGAGCTATTTGTTAGCACAGAGCCCAATGTAGGGCTCAAACTCACGAACTTCAAGACATGACCTGAGCTGAAGTCAGATGCTCAACCCACTGAGCCACCCAGGGGCCTGATACTTTCTTGGTTGAGTAAACTTTCTATCAATCCAAATCAAGATAAACTGTTCAATGACAACAAAGGTTTCTTCTCCCTATTCATATTCTTTTTCCAAACTTTCTAAAAAAAACTATCTAAGAACACATTTATTTCAATTCTCTCACATCCCGAAGACAGAGTTGTAAAAATTCCTTCAATGCTGAAAAATGTAGGTAATTCTTTATATTTTTAAAATTCTGATAAGTTGCAGGCAATGACTATCCTGCTTTTCATATACTTTGAAGTAATTCTAGTGATCAGATTTATTGTGGTAGTGACTGAGAAATGACCAAGGATATTCAGGAAATATAATAATTGTATATTTAAATTTACCCTGATAAGAACCAAGGGTTCCTTAAAACCTTGGAGTTTCCAACACCTCTTATAAAAGATGCCTTCTAATATCCTTCAGTTATCTTCTTGTCACATTTGTGCTTATTTCATCTTTCAAGTAGAAAGACATATCAATTCACAAAAAAAGGATGTGTCACTGAGATTGTTTATAATGAAACATTCAGCAAATTGAATGTGTTTTTCACATTTGATTCCAAAATATAAGGTCTACCAAGAACTATGCAATGCTAAATAGGCACACTGTACCAGCCTTACCTTCACAAAAGCAAATGTCAGAGATAAAGGAAACTGAAGTATCCAGCAGAACAATAAAAAATCTCCACAGAATAGGCTCCAGAACCCAGAACTTGTTTTCAAGTATTCATAGATTCCTTCCTTCCTTCCTTCCTTCCTTGCTTCCTTCCTTCCTTCCTTCCTTCCTTCCTTCCTTCCACTAAGATATACTGAACTTCCTGCAACTGGACATATAATTGTGAGCAAAAACGTTAAAAAGTTTCTGTTTTCATGAAATTTGCTGTCTGGAGGGGGGAACACTCAAATGAAAAAATAAGTACTTCAAATTGACATATGTGTTACACAGAAAACAAACAACATACTACAAAGGACTTTATCTGGTATGGGTTAATGAATTCCATCCCCAAGGAAGTAGCATTTGAGGTAGAAGATGAAGGGTGAAAGAGTTAACTTGGAAAAGCTGAAAAGTAAATGGAAATTCTGGGAAGAAGGAAAGGAATATACAAAGGTCCTAAGTCTGGGGGGAAAAAATGGCTTTTCCTAGTATATGAAAGGCCAGAATGGTTGGGGCACAGAGAATGAAGGAAATAGGTCTCTAAGATGAGGTTGGAGACATGAGCAGGTTCAAGACCACGGCTCTGGAGGGCCATATTAAGGCTTTTTACTTATTTTATATTGTTTTGTTTTATGTTACTGTCTTTTTCTTATGGGCTAGATGGATTAAATCAAGGGGTGAAAAAATCATCTTTATGCTTTGAAAAATTTACTCTTAAGTAGGGTGGAGAATAACAAAGAGAATCAGGTAAAAGACCAATACTGTCATGGTGGTGACAAAGAACTAGAAGTTAATTGGGGCCAAGGACCCAGAGACAGTCTTCTTTTGCCTCAATAGGTGGCATAACGATGGTGGAAAGGGTGGAGTGCATTTCCCAGCCAGAAGCTTGAAGGCCAACTCACCATGGTCTCTGATTTCTGTTTACCAAGTTAGTATATTTGGAATCAAGGGACAAGAAATTTTGGAAAAACAAATTTTTCAGGAAGTGTTTTTTTTTGTTTTTTTTTTTTATTTTTGGAACAGAGCATGAGCAGGGAAGGGGCAGAGAAAGAGTGAGGCATAGAATCCTTAGCAGGCTCCAGGCTCTGAGCTGTCAGCACAGAGCCAGTCGTGGGGCTTGAACTCACAAACTGTAAGATCATGATCTGGGATGAAGTCAGATGTTTAACCAAGTGAGCCACCCAGGCAACCTAAGTTATAGTGTTTTAAGATTTTTCTTTTTTTGAGAGAGAGAGAGAGACAGAGAGAGGGAGAGAGGGAGAGAGGGAGAGATGGAGAGAATGTGTGTAAGCAGGGGAGGGGCAGAGGAAGAGGGAGAGAGAGAATCTTAAGCAGTCTCCAGGCTGGCTGTGAAGTCAGGACCTGGGGGCTCAATTTCACAACCCTGAGATCAGGACCTGACCCAAAGTCAAGAGTTGGACTCTTAAATGACTGAGCCACCCAGGGGCCTCTAGTGCTTTTTTAAGGCAGAAATTCTCTCTACTTCATAAACCCAACTATCAGGAATTTAGTACTGAGTTAACTTATGATAAAAGATGCCTTCTAGAGTTTTTGTAATGATTATGTTTATTTATTTTTGGGAGGAAGGGAGGGTCAGACAGAGAGGGAGACACAGAATCTGAAGCAGGCTCCAGGCTCTGAGTTGTCAGCACAGATGTGGGACTGGAACTCATGAATTGTGAGATCATGACCTGAGCCGAAGTTGGGACGCTTAACTGACTGATCCACCCAGGCGCCCCTAGATTTCTGTTTGTAGGAAACAAAGTTACCTGTTGAGGGGTCTTTGCCAATCAGCTCAAGGAGAATTTTAAAAGGCAGTGGAGGGAATGGTTGAAAAGACTCCAAGAACTACATATGGGATTTGACAAAAGCAAATACAAACAGTGCTTATAGGAACTGGAAATATTTAAGATAGCTACACTATCTTTCTGAGGCTATATTTTCTCTATCTGGTATTTTCTTCATACATGTTCCATTCTTCTCTGTAGACTGACTGACTTCCTCTGCTTATTCATACCTCAACTCACCCACAACTTCAAATTATTTATGGCTTTGCTTTGCCTGTGAAGCTCCTAGTCTGACACAGAGTGACTTTCCAATCCTAGAGCCATTTTCCTCTGAACTTAGGTTCAAGTTATCTTTTTGGCATCTAAATGGGTAATTTCAGTTTTTGGTTGCTTTTCTCTTAGTTTAAATATCTACCCCAGAAACAATTTGTTATCACACTAGGAGAGTTTGATAAACATGACTGCCTACTTTAGAGTCTGTCATCAAATCAGATCAATTTAGTAGAGGTAGCTGAACCTAAAAGAAATTGAGTTCATATTATAGATTAAAAACGAAAGAATAACAGCTACAATGATTTTAAAAACTCAGAGAAAGCCAACAACTTGAGTTTCTATACTCACACCTCTAGGAAGGATATAAAAGGGCAACTCAGATAACAATAATGCTTAGCAACTTATCTGTAAGTCTCCCCTGATCAAACGAGACTTGAGCACTGGAGATCTTTTATCTGTTTTTGCAGGATTACATTCCCTAATAACCCAACCACCTAAGTTATGAAATGCTGTAATCAAGCTTAAGGACGGAATGTTACTTCACACTTTCAGTACACACATATAATTTGCCTGAAGCTGGGTTTTGCAGTTTGCAATGTGGAGAAGCCAAGTGCTCTCCTGGTCTGAAACTCTTTTTTTTTCTCTTAGAGACACCATCACTGGACTACTCTTGGAAGATGGAGGAGAGAATGAGACATCACTTTTGGTTGAGTGGGAGTCGATAGTGGAGGAAGAAGCCTGGGGCTGGCTCACCAAGTACACTCCAATTTTCAAATTTCTGGACTTTTATGGGCCGCCAGATAGACACTCTGGAGCCATCTAGTGGTGTAACATCATTGATCTAAAATGTTCAGAAGAGACGGGTTTAGCCTTGAAAAAAGTCCATATGCAGACAATGTCTCAGAATAATCTCACATGGAGGTAGCATCATTTTAGGAAGGCAACTCTAGCTGTGGGTGTCCTGGTCCTAGGAAAGCAATGGATATCCTAACTCTGACTCATTCCCTCTGACTACAGCTTCCTCTAGCACTGTTCCAAGCTGTACATCATTTAGTGACCTAGGTGGGGTGGAATTTAGAAACACCAGTTATTTTTTTAGCAAGTCCATCAAATACAAGACTGAATGTATCCAGTGGAAATGAGGTTTTGCTGGTGACTTTATTATTGACTCCTATATATACTCTACCTGTTTTCAGATGAACGCATTTGGGCTGAGGTTGAGTTGTCAAGGGGGGGGGTTGGTATTCAATAGCTTTAAGTTGTAAGGGTATTGCTCTGTTTTGATGGATATTTATGGAACTTGAGGAATAGAAGGACTAGTGCCATTTCCTGTTCCTGAAGCTGAAAAACAATCCTCTCTATGAAGATTTGGACTAGATGGGACAGATTTGCAATACTTGGAAAAGGTTTTTCTTGGAAACTGCAATGATAACTTCTTTCTATTCATTTAACCTCATTTCTTTTATTGGTAATCTAAATTAGGCTCTATGGCAATTGTTTTCAAAATTGAGCATGTGTTCATCACATCAACTGAAGGTTTGTTAAAATATATACTTCTAGACCCTACTCTCAGAGTTTCTGCTTCAGAAAGGTCTGGGTCTGGGGTCCAAGAATTTACAACAAGTTTCCAAGAGATGTCAATATTACCGACTGAGGAACTGTACTTTATGAACTACTGATGTGAAGAATCAAGACAGAAAGGTTCAGCCTTTATTGTTTCACTGACTTAAGGACAAGACCCACATGTTCTGTTAGAGTTCCCCAATGAACAGCAGGTTTTTATTCTTGGTAATTCTTCTGTTTTTAAAAATAGACCTGATTCTTCAAATGAGATCATTTTCAGAATCCCAATATATTAAACAGAGAGAAATAAAGCCACTCTGATTATAATGAAGGTTGCAAGGGGTGCCTGAGTGGCTCAGATGGTTAAGCATCTGACCTTTGATTTCAGCTCAGGTCATCTCAGGGTCATAAGATCAAGTCCCATGTTGGGCTCCACATTCAGCATGGAGTCTGCTTAAGATTCACTCTCTCCCTGGCTCTCTGCCCCTCCCCCACTTGTGTATGCATGGACTTTCTATAAAAGTAAGTAAGTAAATAAATAAATAAATAAATGTTTCTTAAAAAATGAAGTTTGAGGAACAGCAGTGGCACACCTGTTATTCCTCACTCCCACAAATATCCATAGCAAATATAGAATCACCTCTGCAGAACCCTTAAGCTATCACAGAGCAGTTGGAAAACAGCAGTCAATAGAACTGGTGTCTGCCTAACAGTCACCAGTTACACAACTTATCACATGGTTCTGTTTATGATCCAGACCTCTCTCCAGTTGTTCAATCCCAGTCTCAAATACTATTTCCTACCAAGTGCCCCCTTTTTACCTCATCACTATTTTTCATTGGGTGGACCATGAGGAAGAATTTTGAATAGAAAAAAATGTGCATTTATCTTTTGAGGATAACACGTGATTACAAATTTTGTTTCACAGTACTAGTCAAAGAGATACTGGGAATGAATGGTATAAAACATCAACACTGTATGAGGAGTATCTTCTGCACGGCCTGGTTCTTGAGTACCAATATTTGGAAACACTTTTAAACACTATCTTTTAACTGAAGATTCCTCTCCTGTAGTATCCAAAATCGGGCTTATTATAAAGCAAAGAAAGAGACAGAGGTTAAGAATGGTCATCAACTGGGACACCTGGGTGGCTCAGTTGGTTAAGTGTCTAACTTTGGCTCAGGTCATGATCTCACGGTTCATGTGTTCGAGTCTCGCATCAGGCCCTGTGCTGACAGCACAGAGCCTGGAGCCTGCTTTGGATTCTGTGTCTCTCTCCATCTCTTCCCCTCCCCTGCTTGCTGTCTACCTCTCTTGAAAATTAAAAAAAAAAAGTAAAAAAAAAAAAAAAAGAATGGTCATCAACTTGCAGGTTTTCTAAGCCTCAGCCTTTATTCAGCTACATATGGAAATGTGTAACCATGTGAATATTTATCTAATGTAGATATTTCTCTTTTTTCCCCCTCCAAATGAGTTCTTGAATCTAAACTATTATTTAAAAGCAGAAAGGTGGAAGGTTCTGTATCTCTGAGCACTAGGCTTGCTTTGGGATATAAATCTAGAATAAATTTGCTTTGGGCTGCAGAGAATTGTATTATTTCCTGTGAGATAGGAACCGAAGAGGAATAGTCTCATGAATTAACTGTTAAAGATATAACCTACTTTGATAATCAAGGGCAAACAGATCAATCATATTAAAGGCAGGGATTACTTTGTTACTGATGTATCAGTATTGTAAAGGAGAGTTTCAGAATAAGAGAAACTCACTGAGATGTACTAGTTCACTTTTGGCTTGTTGTTTTCTTATTCCCATAGACTAAATTATGAATTTCATTGAGCATGATTCAGATAGTCAATATTCTTTCTCCAGAAATTTCCATTACAGCCCCTATACCCATTCTCACTGATCATTTCCTTAATCTGAACTATTGGAAGACCCTAATCTGAAATCACTATTTCATTACATCTATTACACACTTTATTGGATCCCCTTGATGGGGAATCCAAGCCTCTTTTGAAGAGGCCAAAGGCAAAATTAGCTAATGCAAAGTGGATTAAGAAGTTATAATAAGTGGGATGACCCAGAGGTAAAAACTAACTATTCTTACAAAAATGAGTCCTTCGTCTATCACTAAGGATCAACATTAGAGAATGAAAATTTATGTTTTAATTCAAGAGGAGAAAAAAGGGTTAGCAATGTGAGATAAATGTTTAAAAACCAATTTCTAAACAAATCTAGGGATGTGGAATTAAAATAAGAATAATGTCTGTGTGTCCAAAACATAGGAAAATATGTTTTGTCATATTATACAAAACAGACACAATAAATGTTTGGTGACTCTATCTCATAGGTTTGTGTTGCAAGGCATATGTATTAAAGTATATATTCAGAATATGCATATGATATGCCATTATAATTCCCCAAATGTTTTGTCTACTCTTTTGCATTCCTTAGATTAGACACACCTCAGATGTCTGAAGAGCAGTCTAACAACAACAACAAGATCAACCAAATTGAGTTTCCAAGGGAACTATAATGGAATATACACGGAAAAAACATGATAGAATCTTATCATTTTCTCCTCCAACCCCTTGGAAGTTGTTGTCAATTACCACATTACCAAAGTTGCCTACTTATTTAGTCTCGAATTAGTTCACTCTGGATATGGAACACAGAAAACGTCAACGCAAACCCTTCAAAGAAATTCTTCAAAAGACATTCATCAGGGACTCTTTACATAGATTGCTTAGGGACCCTAACCATGGCAGGGTATGTGAGGTATGACTTCAAGATATGAAGGTAAATTGTCCAGCTTCATATCACAAGGTGATATTGGAATTATAAAACCTCACCCAAGATTTACTGCACTTGTTCTAGCCACTCTTTCTCATAATCAGAACCTACATGTAACTCTGTCTGTATTCACTACTTTTACACTTAGGAAGGAAAAAGAAAAAAAAAAATTTCTCCCTTAGATGCAACTGCTCAGTTTCTTATGGAAAAAAAAAAAAATAAAGTATCTTATAATACACTGAGGAAATTTGGATAGTGGTCCAAATAAATCCTCCAAACTGACAGACCTATGATTTTTCAAGGGTTGTTACAAAGACTATGCCCTTAAGCCAAACAAGCATCATCTTTGGGGAGATTTTATTTGTGTGATCAATTCATATCTGGACAGGTCTTCTGCTGGTTGGCATAGCAACTAACTGAAGTTCATTGAACTTTTAGATGTGTGTGCTAACAGTCTAAAGCTGATTTTTTCCCCCATTGGGACCAGAAAAGGCTTTCTTTGTTAAACCTCTCCAATTGCATTCAAAAATACATCACTTTCCTCAAGCCTACAAATACACACATTTGAGATTTAAAAAGTAATATTAGGAAAATTGCTTCTATCATATAATACCATAATAATTTTGTTCTATTTTCTGAGAGAAAGGCTAATGTTAAAGTTAAACATTATCCTGTTTTCTATTCATTTCTACGTCTTTCCATGCTAATCTTAGGAGGTTCTTTCCAAGAATTTTTTTGGGTAACATTTTGTTGAAGAAATCTGGGCAGTGATTTTTCAGAGTGGTGGTATTTACTCTGGCCTTGATAAAGTTTTCAATTTGAAAATGTTACATCTCTACTTTGTAGTTAGATAAGGATCTCCGTAACTTATTTTCATGCTGTTTGTTAAGCAATGAGTTAATCAATGCATATTTAGAGGGGACAGCCTGCCATGAACCTATAGTAAGCACTGTGGAAGATGATGAAGAAGAATAGATGTCATTGTTTTTAAATAATTTATAATATCAAGCTACCTGGGTGGCTCAGTGGGTTAAGTGCGCAACTCTAGATTTTGGCTCAGGTCATGATCTCCTGGTTCGTGAGACTGAGCCCCGCCTGGACTCCATGCTGAATGTGGAGCCTGCTTAGGATTCTGTCTCTCCCTCTGTCCCTCTCCCCTGAGCGCGCGCTAGCTCTCTCTCTCTCTCTCTCTCTCTCAAAAATACAATAATAATAAAAACAAACACCTTTTAAATAATTTAAAATATATTTTTCTTTAAAAAAAGGACTAATGGAAAGGGAATATTAGCAAAGATGTTTCTACTACAGGAAACAGCACAAAATATACTTTAAAAGGACAAATTTCTAGTTATATCACCTTCTTGTGGGTTAATTCCCAATTGTGAAAGCATTACTACTGTGGGAGTTGAAGAATTTTCAAGTGTAGGCTGTTTTTTTTTTTTCCTGAAGATGTAAAATCTGACCTATGTGTACCTTAGAAGATCATCTTACTATTTAAAGATATAAGAAGAAAAGATAGCTTTTAAAAATTACTTCCTTGTAAAGAATAGAATGATAATTATTTGTTCCAAGGATATCCTCGGTCCTTATTTAAAGTCTACAAGAGTATTCAATTTTCCTAATTTCAAAAATATTTTATTTGTCTTACTTCTTTTTTTCTGAATTATAGGAAAAACATCTCAAACATGATTTTGTAGTCATTTCTAGATACTGGATCTGTTGGAGGCCATGCTGCTCTGATGAAATAATTACCATCTGACTACTCACGAAGACTATTTTCTTCTAGCATGGACCTGAGCCAATCTACTGCCGATGAGGCTATTACACTTCAATGACTTTATTGATTAACAGCGATTAGGTCAAGTTGCTGACGATGTGCAACTGACCACTGCTATTTATATATACAACTACTCAGTATCCCCAAACTAAGGCTTGGTTGCCTGTGGTTTTGTGGGCAGCTAGACTCTGGCCTCCTGTGTCTGAGGGTCTTTGATAATGAAGCTGGTGTATTACATGGATCTTCATTTATAAATGTCCTTTTTGAACTGAAGGGGCTGCCTTTGTTTGATACAGAAAAAAAGGGGGGGAGTGAGAAATGTTTAAAGCAGGGGTTGCAGAAGGCTGTGGGCATATGGAGAAAAGGAGAGTTGAGTGCCAATTCTGAACAAAACCCTGCTATAGGATATTGAAGGGATTATGTGTGTGGTGAGGTTTAACATTAACCTATACTGCCATCCTGTGGAGAAAGGGAGAAATTTTTATCCTAGTGACCTAGCTGAAAACACTGTGGGGAACTTAAAGTGATAAATAGGAGGCCAAAGCCTGGCTTCAAACAACACACGTTTAATTAAAAATATCTCGAGTCCACCTTCCCCCTCCAAATGACAGGCTTTGGGGCATTTTCTAGAGTATTAAACAAAGCAATCCTCTGAGACTACTAATAGTCTCCAAGGGCCTGAGGCCAAACCTCTTCCACAATAGAAAGGTTGAGGCTCTGAACTTAGGGTCCTTCATCCAATCTGACAAACCAAGTAAAAACAATGAAAAGTTCACAAAAAAAGCTTCTAAAGGTTAGATTAAAGAAGAAAAGGGAAGAGACACAATATCAGTAACAAATAAGTACGAGTGGAAGGGAAATGATAGAAGAAAACATTAGATTTGAAACCAAATAACTCTGCATTTAAGCCCTGACAATCATTTACAGAGGGTTCTTAAAGGAATCATTCCCTGTTCTTGTCAAATAAAATATGTACAAGGTGGAGTTAAAGGGGAAAAAAAAGACATTATTTAATAGTCTAGCTTTGTGTTGTGAACTCATTTCTAACACGGTTTTCTCATTCCTGATTTGTTTCAAGCATCTGTCAGCTGTTTTCACAAAAATGTGACATAACGACTCACCCCCAAATCCAGTGTCTTACAAAAATGAGCATTTACTTCTTGAAAGAAGGAATGGAAATGTGCTATAGGTCTCATGCTGCTTTTGCACAAGGCTGGGATGTAAGTGATCTAGGCTGGATCAGTCTTGATTCAAATCCAGCTTGGAAGAGTGTTCCAGGTCTGCTCCCTGCACTTCTCTTTATTCTGGGACCAGTGAGCTATTACAGTGTGTGTTTCTCACGGTAATGGCACCAGTGCAAGAATGCCAGCCTTTGATCATGACACATCTACTGAAAAACAGCTGGCTAACCAAGTCACATGGGCAAACCCAAAGGCAAGAGGAGGAAAAGTATGCTTCCCAGAAGGGCAAGAGGGTGAATATATAATATTACTACTGAGAAGTAGAGAATTAAGACCAATAGCTCAATCTACCACAATTTATCATCACCGTTTGTATGTATTGTAGCTTTCCCCATACTTTGGTGCCCCAAATCTTCAGATCTTCAGTGGTGACTAATTATAGGAGTAGAGAAAGTGAGCATAAAGCAGAATCTCAGGAGAAAGGTAGGCGTATTCCCACCACATATTCCCTACCACATATTTGAAGGAAAACATGACCCAAACAAAGTCGTGCATCTGTTTGAAAAAAAAAAAAATTCATTATGCAAGTGTCTTATATTTTTCAATTTCCTTAAATTGATTCCTTAAATCCCTTATTGAGGAATATTTCCTATGATAAATTAAATGAAATAGAGTTGTCAGGCTGAAGTAAGGAATTTGAAAGAGTCTGCCAGGCACAGAGGAAATAACAACTATCAAAAGGTAAGCAAGATGGGGCGCCTGGGTGACTGATTCAGTTGAATGTCTGACTCTTGATTTGGGGTCAGGTCATGATCACAGCATCCTGGGATTGAGCCCCACATCAGTCTTTGTGCTGAGTGTGGAGCCTGCCTGAGATTCTCTCTCTTTCCCTCTGCCCCTCTCCCCCACTCATGCACTCTCTCAAAAAAAAAAAAAAATTAAACTCTTTAAAAATAAAGAAATCAAAAAACTCAAAAGGTGAGCAAGAGATGGATAAGAATGAGTACTCCCCCCTTCTTTAACTCCTCACCTCCTACTCATACCCAAACTAACAAACCTGCGTCATTTGAGCTGAAAGAAGAATTCATCTCTGAATATAGATCTGAGTTAAAATCATTCTGCAATGGTCCTACTGTGGCTTTTGAGAACAATGCCATCTCTTAAAATAACTGTTTTCAGTCGTGACCTTCAGCATGTCTGAAAGTTTGTGATGATGAATAGTGAATGGTGAATGGCACGCTACAGAATGCAGCCCCTTAATTGCTCACAGAGAAGTCACATAGGATTTTCAATCCTTCTGTTTATGCCAATGCTTGGAAAAGATCACTGAGTTTGGATCTATGTAGAGCTACCAGACTGAATCAGAGATGAAAATTTCCATTTGAGCCAGCTACTCAGCCTTTCATGAAACAATTTGGAGAGGCGGAGGCAGGAAACACAGTGCATAATGATGGTGCGCAGACTTTGGCATCAATCATGCGTGCGCTTAAATTCTCGTGTTACCATTTAATAGCTGCGTGGCCTTGAGCAAGTTTGTAATCCTTTGCAGTTCAGTAACGATATCTGCAAATTAGGAATCATCATCACTACCAGGGGTTGTGGTGAGGATTTAGCATGCTAATATATGTAAAATATGGCACAGGTAAGTACACAAAAGAAGATAGCTGTTGTTGTAGCTATTATACTACATTAGGGAATTTATTTTCAGCAAAGAATAAGGTAAGAAACCAGTCTGCTTTTGCAAGGACAAACTTGAGCCATGGATGGAGCAGGGTGGAGGCTGTGGAATTGGTGAAGAAGGAGTCCGATAAGATGGGTAGGTAAGGAAGGTGGGTCTGTAGGGAATCTATCTGGATAAAATGGAGACCAGAAACAGTAAAACAATAACAAAAACTACTTCTTCTCTGAGTCTGAGCATTGCAAGTTGGCTCATGCAGCATCAGATTCATGTTAACGATCCTAATTTAGTGACTATAGTGGAAAATATGTTTTTCAGCCACAGGAATAAAAGAAGAAACGGTGTGATAGTTAATTTTACGTGACAACCTGCCTGCCCTGTGGGATGCTTGGATACTTGATTAAATATTATTCTGGGTGTGTTTTTGAGGGTGTTTCTGGGTGAGATTAGCATCTGAATCAGTAAAGCATATAGCCCTCCTCAACGTGGGTGGGCCTCATCCAATCTGCTGAAAGCCTGAGGAGAAGAAAAAACGCTAAGTGGGCATTCAACTCTCTTTACCTCCATGTCTTTGAGCTGCTACATTGGTTTTCTCCTGCCTTTGGACCCAGACTGAAACTTCCACCAGTGTTCTGGTTCTCAGGCCTTTGAACCTGGACTGGAACTATATCATCAGTTCTTCTGGGTCTCCAGCTTGCTGAAGATCTTAGGACTTCTCAGCCTCCACAACCGCAAGAGCCAATTCTTCATAATAAATATATTTATGATACATATGTCACATGTGTGGTTATGTTTCTCTGGAGAACCTAGACTAATACAGAGAATGCCATGCTTCTAGACACAACCCGAAAACAGTACCAAAATTATCTGGACTCAAGATGTGAGGCAAATATACTGGGAATTCACCTCCAATATCTGTGTTACAGGGAAATCAGGTAATCATCAACATCACAGATAGCTCTGAAGAAGAAAAGCAGGCAGTTGTCAGGAAGTACAGCTAGAAAAAGCTTTGGGGGGCATTATTAGAAAACTAGAAAATAAGGACCTTTCCCTCCAAGTAGAGTGAGCATGACAATGGGGAAATTATAGGAGCACTGGGGAGATTCTGGGAGACAACAGAGAGACTGCTGACAGCAAATCGCAGGAGTCCCACCTGCATGGGGAATGGAAGTGAGGGGAAGAATCCCCATTTGGGGAAGGAATGGGAACAATATCACCAGGATTTTTAAATTTTGTCAGAACATATTTGGAGCTGAGGATTACAAGTAGGCCTAGATTTAGACACAGGGCACAACATGATGTCTTCTTGGCAGTAACTAGGTAGAAGCCTGGTCACTAGGACTAGAACATAAGACACAGAAGGGCTGGAAGCTGATATGACTAGATGACAGGCACCTGAGATTCCAATTAGAGTCCTCTGAAAAGATCCAGACAGAGGACAACCCTGATCCAGGCTGGGCACTGCCTGGGGGACAAGAGACCCTAACAAGACTTTTGTAATGACCAGACTGCCAGCTGGGCTTTTGAGCAATAAATCTCCCCAACATCTCCTTTTCCACACTTGTCTTCATCCTTCTCCAGGTCTTTCTATTCATGAAGCTTACCTAGGTGAAACCCCATAAGGTAGTATAGATTTATAGACCAAATCCTGAAGTTCTGGCTCAACTCACTCTACTCATGATATAATCTCAAATTGCTCTTTAATCTCTGAGTCGTGACCTTTTTACTGACTTTCTCATTTTTAACTTGGCTACCCCTCAAACTTTAAACTTGATGTTCAATACTGTTTTCTGAGAACCATTCTTAAATCCTTCCCTTGAATGTGTTGAAGTAGAATAATAAGTACACAGGGGTCTAATTATTGAAATAGACTTAGAAATTAACTTTCCCCATCTCTGCCAGAATTCTTGAAGGCAAGATGGATTTATTGATCAGGTGCATGCATAAAGGCTTTCCTTTACCTTGCCCTTGGTTTAGACTATGTCTGCTAAATGATCACTTCACCACACTCTGGACAGAACCATGTCAATCTTTATCAAAGGAAGAATAAGACAGTAAGTTTCCTAGATACGAAATACACAATTCAATTTTTTTTAAGAATTAGCATGGGATGCCAAGCAGCCTGACAGGGAATCTTTGGAAAATTAAAGCATGAGATGAGAACTTTTAGACAAAGGGTAACTGTTACCACAATAGACTGTGTCTCCTGATACTCTTTCATCCATAGATACGTGCAATCACTCTGCATGTTGAAGTGTATTTGAAATTGGAAGATGAGAAGTTCCTAACGTTGAAGAGGTTTAAAGTTCATTGCAAATACCTCTCTTTTGGAATTAGATTTGAATTGGAAAACTTTTCAAAGTCTAGTGTTATAGGGGCAATAAAATATTTTAAAAGTTAGCAAGCCAAATGGCTTCTCTTTCTTCTAAATTAATTTTTCTCCAATAGCAAACTAGGCAGAAATTCTTTACCATGACTGAATTTAAGAAGGTTGGAGGTTATCAAAGCAGTTTGTAGACTTTTTTCTAGACATTTCCCTTCCCCCTGTTCTCACACCTATTCTCCAACCACTTAAGATGAAACAGTTTGAATGAAAGCAACAAATACATGTGAGCAGATTCCATGGCTTGAAGGCTGTCCACTATCTGGTAATGCCTAGGGAGCCTTTCCCATTAGGGGAGTGTTTGGACTATGACTTCAAAAAACAAAGACATCATGGAAGCAGAAATATGCTATGATGTTGTGATTTATAATAAGATACATATTTGCCACTTCTGGTGCAGAGCTCATAAAACCCTTGGACTTTCCTAAGTGATGAGACAAAGGTGTCTTTTGTTATTTTAATGAGGTGACTTTGGGCAGCACCTAAGGATGGGGCTGGTTGCCAGGAGAACAAACCTGTAATTAGACAGTTGGAACTTCAGTCCTATCCCCTTGATCTCTGGAGAGGGGAGAGGGCTGAAGATTGAGTTCAGTCTCTAGTGGCCAATGATGTAATTAATACCTTTGTAATGAAGTCTCTATAAAAACCCAAAACAAAGGGCACCTGCGTGGCTCAGTCAGTTAAGCGTCTGATGCTTGATTTTGGCTCAGGTCATGATCTCACGTTCATGAGATCGAGACTTGCACTGGGCTCATTAACAGTGTGGAGCCTGCTTGGGATTCTCATTCTCTCTCTCTCTCTCTCTCTCTCTCTCTCTCTCTCTCTCTCCGCCCCTCCCCTACTTGCTTTCTCTCTCTCTCTCAGAAATAAATAAACATTAAGAAAAAGAGGACTGTGTTCAGAAATCTTTGGGGTTGAAGAATACATGGAGATTTGGGGAGAGGACACACCTGGGAAGAGCATGGGAGCTCTGTGCCCCTCTCCATCCCTTGCCCTATGCATCTCTTCTATCTGGCTGTTCCTAAGTTATATCAGTTTATAATAAACTGGTGATCCAATAAGCAAAATGTTTCTCTGACTTTTGTGAGCCACTATAGCAAAATAATCAAACCCAAGAAGAGGATCCCTGGAAACTTCAGTCTATATAGCCACTTAGACAGAAGCACAGGTGGACTTACGACTGGTGTCTGAAATATGTGTGGCGTAAGGAGGGGCAGTTTTGTGGGACTGAGCCCTTAAGCTGTGGAATCTGATGCTATCTTCAGGTAGATAGTCACAGAAGTCAGTTGAATTGTAAGATATCCAGCCAGTGTCTGAGAAATGTTTGTTGATGTGCGGACCTTCATACACATATTGTAATTGGGTGCCGAATTATAAGTTTTCAAGGCCTTTCAAGTGTGGCCTGACTTTACCATCCCATAGTATCAGATATCCTGTCCTCCCCTCTGAGCTAGGCACCAGAAAGCCTGTTATTAAATATCCTCTTTTTTGGATACAGCCACCTTGTTCTGAGACCAAATGTGCTGTGTAAGAATTTATAAAAGATGTTGAGAGCAAAACATTCTTAAGTGAGTTACTGCAAGAAACATGTCCCATGCATTTAAATGCTGAGCTCAGATTATGCTTGCGTGTTTATAAAAATCCTTTATTATTTGAAGAAAATGCTCTAAAATGTAAACAGAAGCTGCCTTTGGGTTGCAGGATTACAGATGGCATATCCTTGGATTTTTTTTCTTTTCTGCCTTTATTACTTTTTTTTTTATTAAGTGTGTGCTATTTTTGTAACCTTAGTACAAAATTAAAATCCTATCCATTTTTTGAGCACTTTAATATCTTCCTATTTGTGTGTGTATGTGTGTGTTAATGTGGCTGCATCTCTGCATTACTATATCAGAACAGACTATTTTCCTGTATTATACTTTCCTCTTCTTTGCTCCTCGGAATTATTTTTAAGCTATAATCACTGCAAAAGAAAATCCCGAGGTGGTTTACTTTTCTCACATCCAACTACCACTTTAATTTATTCTAAATGAACTCAGTATATCAACAGTAAGGCATCATTACACAACAGAACATTCAAAAGACAATATACTTCCTTTTTTTAATGTTTATTTATTTTTGAGACAGAGAGAGAGACAGAGCATGAACGGGGGAGGGTCAGAGAGAGGGAGACACAGAATCCGAAGCAGGCTCCAGACTCTGAGCTCTCAGCACAGAGCCCGATGCGGGGCTCGAACTCACTGACCGTGAGATCATGACCTGAGCCGAAGTCAGACGCTTAACCGACTGAGCCACCCAGGCACCCCAACAATATACTTCTTAAGTAATATATTGCATATTATACCTGCTTCTCAAGAGACCCGCAACAAGGCAGGCATCTCCAGAAGATTCAGCTTTACTAAAGACCAAGCATATATAATGAATTATCTATGACCCCAAGATTGTTCACAAATCCCCAAGAGGTCAAGATCATGGGGTCCTGAGAATGTCAAGATGTTACTTGGAAGCATTTAGAACAAAGAAGTGATAGATTAATTGAAGATTATGTGACTTCCCATGAATTGGGATGTATGCTCCAGGTTTGAGTTAATCTGTAAAATGTCACTTAGAGGTGGATATGTTATCTTCATTTTGTGGATGAAAGCACTGAAGATCAAAGAGTAAAGTGGCTTTCTTGATCTCATATATCCATTAAATGGCAGATTTCAGATTTAAGATCATGTCCTCTGACTACAAACTTCTAATCCATGACTGTACAGAAAAAAAGCCAAGAGTATACAGAAGTGTAAGCTGTTCTATATGTACAGTTGTGGGGGGGAGGGAGAACACAGAATGAGAGCATACAAGGGGGTGGAGAAAGTGAATGTCCAAATCTTCACCTATCTCTAAACCATAATGACTCTAAAGAGTCCTTTTCTTCCCTCCCCCCCCTTGTATTGCCTACATTTAAGTCCAATCTCTTATCTAGGTTGGGCTATAAAACAAGTGTAGGCTAAAACACACACACACACACACAAACACACACACACACACACACAAAGGAAGGAAGGAAGGAAGGAAGGAAGGAAGGAAGGAAGGAAGGAAGGAA
>NC_064808.1:29712937-29729674 GCF_023721935.1 Panthera uncia | reverse complement strand
GAAGGAAGGAAGGAAGGAAGGAAGGAAGGAAGGAAGGAAGGAAGGAAAAGAAAAAAAAAGGCTCAAATAGTCATTAAATCTCAGAGAGTCTAAGATGACTTCTGAACTTTTAAAATTACCTTATTTTAAACAAATTGTCTTAGAAACTCTTGATTTTTTTTTTTTATTTAGCAATGTGAGGAGGATATTGGTATTGGCAGGGCTAGTTATATAGACTGAGTAGGTAAGTCTTCAACTGCAAAATAATTTAAAGGGATACTTTGCTTCAAAATATCTGTAGTCAGAGTATACCAGGATTTAAAATCAGACAAAGGGTTTGAAATCTAGCCTTGACCAGTAAAGGCTAGAACAAGCTACTTCACCTCTCTGGACCCAGGAATAAATGCCTAAGATATATGCTTACCCTAGGGTACACTGAGAGGTAATGAAATAACTGGGCTTGGAGCCCAGGTCGATTGATTCCTAGCCAACCATGTTAACCAAGAAATAACCCACAGTAGACCCCAAGTAATTGATTAATACTTTCTACTTTGACAACCTGCAGCTTAGAAGCTGTATTCTTTTTTCAGTCTTAATGATCACAAAAACTTTCTGCTACAAATGGTAAACTCTGAGAGTCCTGGAATATTTTCTTCCAGACCCCAGCCTCCAACACCATTCCCTCACCAGCATAGAACACAGCCTAGAGACAAAAGAGGAGCGTCTTTGCTTTTTTAATAACCCACCAGGTGTCAAACACTATGATGTTTGCACATTAACTCACACGTTCATGCATGTTATCTCAAATCATCCTACCAAGTTATGTTATGATTATTGCTATTTTCAACTAAAAACTGGAGAAACTGAGGCCCAGAGAAGTGAAATAACTTTCCAATTATCATACTACTAGAGAGTGACTAAAACAGGATTGAAGGTCCATGTTGTTTCTGTGTCTCATGCTTTCTTCCACAGAACACTAAGGAATAGGTTCATTAGATTTGAGAAGTTTTGATTAACCTACATGGTGCCTAGCCTACCAGGAACATGTCCTTAGATCCAAGAAAAGAGGGAAATGGAGAAGCCCATTCTGCACAGCAGTCTGCACTGTTGTCTTTCTCTCTGTACTCTACATTGGGTGGTAAAGCAGGTTCCTTTTCTACTACATGGGAGGGACAGACAAAAGGTGTAAAAGTAGGAAAGTAGCAGCAGCTCTGCTATCTAGAGTCCATGTGCCTCACGGGGGCCTGGAGTGCCTCCTTGGTTACCCCCTTCTCCATGTGAGTCCTGTTGGTTTCTCGCCTGGGGTTGACCAGGACTCCACAATGAGTGGATTAAGGAATGCTGGCATGGCTTTCCATTTCTTGTCCTTTACAAGGAATGCAATTGGCTCTGGTTCAGCTGCCTCACAAATAAAAACCTTCCACAAAACAGCAGTAGGAAGAAAAAGCAAGTCAATCTTGCAGAGGGCAAGGACAGCAGAAATCCTGTGTCTGTAACAAATAGGTTTATGATATTTCCTGAGGCCTTTAAAAAAAAAAAAAAAAAAAAACACCTTGCTGAGCTGCCTCAGTGAACAAATAGTTGTCCGCTAGGTGGCAGCACACCTTACCTCTGGCTTCCTGTCTGCTGCTTTGGAGAGCTTGCCTTTCTCAAAAGGAAAAGGGAGAAAAGCTGGGCATAAGGTGGGCACAGGGTGAGGGTGGGGGGATGAAAGGAATAGAATATTTCTTGAGTGTCTCCAGTGTTCCACACTGTGATATATATGCTTTAAAATACATTAGTTCATTTAATCCCCACAGCTTATTGAGGTAGATATCCTTGCCTTAAAGTTACTTATGATTAGTAGCAAATACTGAGGATTTAGTTTATGCCAACCACTTTACTATATATTCATTATCTTATTTAACTGCATTAATACCACTTCCCAAAATGGGTATTATTACTAACCTTCTTTCACAGATGAGGGAACCAAGGTTTAAAAAGAGTAGACTTTTAAAATCACATAATTACTAAGCCAGGACATTGACAACTGAACTCTGGGAGGATAATATCAGAGTGTATGAGTGACTGAACACACTCCTTGTGTAAGAAAGACTAAATAACCCCAGATGTAAAAAGTAACAGAGCTAAAACCTATGCTTCTAAATATTTTTTCCTAAGTATAAAATGAACACACACACATACACACACACATGCACACATATACACACACATATATTTTATAGAGAAATATTACATATAGGAAACAGATAAAAAGAATGTAATTATCATCTGCAATCACATGATCCAGAGATAACTCTTATTACTTCTTCCCTTCTATTCCTCTCTGTAGATATATGTATTTATCATAGTGAATATCATACAGCATATATAGTGTTCGAATAACATTTATTTCACTTAATATTTAAAAATTTTCCCAGACCATTAAAGTATGTTGAAAGTAAAATATTCCTTGGAATGCATGGCATAACTTAATTAATTATACACATATTTCAGAATCTGAATTGGTTCCAAGTTTTCACTACTCTAACTTTTGTTGTAATGCATAGCCTTAGCTATAAATCTGAATACCCATCTCTAATTTGTTCTGCAGACAAGTTTCCTATAAACAGAACTGTCAGGTCAAAGGATCTGACCACTTTTAATTCAATAGCTACTACCAAATTTATTTCCAGAAAGACTGTATTGATTTGCATTTGCTCCAACACTGTACATTTTCAGATTCATTTTCTCCTTTGCTTTTGGGCCTGTTCTTCTGACTCTTATGCATTATGTCACCTACAATTAGATCCCTTCTTTCTAGAATTATCAGTGTCTCTATCATCCTAGACTCCTTGCCCTGCTTTCAAATATACACTACACTTCTCTTCTACCCCAACTGAAAATATTTTTTTTTTATTTGACCCTGTGCTCCTTAAGCTATACTCTATTGCTCTCTGCCAGTTCATTCTCAGTTTTCTGAAACACATGTGGTGTGTATCCTTTGGTGCTCTGCCATGGATCCACACACTGCCAGTTCCCTCCAACTACAGTTCTACCTTCTTTATTCTAATGTATCAGACCTCATACAGGTAACTGTTGACCTCTCACCAGTCTTGATCTCCATTATTACCAATTTCTCTGTATAATTTAGCATCATCAAACTTTTTACCAGATTTCACTCACTTTAGTCCCTATGATATTGCACTTTCCTTGTTTGTCTCTTATGTTTAACCAACTCTCCTCTTTTACTAGAACCTATTCCTTCTCCTTGGAAATCCTCAAATTGTTATCAGATTCTACTTTTTCTAGGCCCAGTTGAATACAAAGCTTGGCTATTTTGATGAAAATATAAACTTAAATTATAACAAACTTTAATCTCTCAAATAAGCATAAAATTTGTCCAAGTAGATGGAAAAGGCAGAATATATAGAGAATATTCAAGGCAGAATAGTAAAATAAAGATGGAGTTAGGGATGTGAATACTATTCTCAAGAATGGCTAGGGGCGCCTGGTGGTTCAGTCAATTGAGCATCCAACTCTTGATTTTGGCTCTGGGCATGATCCCAGTGTCATGAGATCCAGCCCATGTCTGGCTCTGTGATAAGCGTGAAGCCTGCTTAAGATATTCATTCTCTCTCTCTCTCTCTCTCTCTCTCTCTCTCTCTCTCTCTCTCTCTCCTTCTGCCTTTCTCCCATGATCACATGCTCTTTCTTTCTCTCTAAAAATAAAATTTTAAAAAATCAGTAAGAATGGCCAATATGGCATTTCACCTAGCATGCCAGGGCATTTGTTAGTTGTTCAAATTAAAAGAGGGAGAGTGTAAAAAAGAGCATTCAAATGTGAAACAATTTGGAAAACATGGCAAGATGTTCCATAAATTTACCATATCACTTTACAGAGTGAGTCTTCGAGAAGCCCTATGGTACAAAGACCTGTTCTTATACTTATTTGACCGTTGGACCTTTTGTGGGAGAAGACCTAGTGGGATATGAGCATGGGAAATTCTGGACCAAGAGGATAGGGTTCCCAATGATGAGGTTATAAAGTTAGGGAAAGCCAGTTCGTGGCAGATCTTAGCTGTCCAGGAGTAATAGAAGGGCATTTTAGATGTTTTGTCCAGCTTTGAAGACTGACTAAAAGTATTTAAAAATGGATTAGTCAGACAGAAATTTGTTCTTTAGATAGATAACTCTTCATATTATGTAATCCCAGTTGTGCAGCAAGGAGATGAATTGAGAGGATTTTGAAATTGATGGAATTTCTCTACTGAAAAAAAGAGGTACTGCTCAATTCTCATCATGGTGCCTGAGATAGAGAGAAAAACACTGAAAAGAGATGCAAAGACCAAAACTTTGTAATTGATTAATAGAGAGGGTGAAGCAGAGAAAGGAATCATATGGCACTCACATCTATTAATTCATTTATTATGTATGTTATACATACAACAAATGTCTGCAGTGCTAGTAAGTACAATTATAAATGTCAACTAATATTCTATAGCCTCTACTGTCAAATAATTCTTAGTATGTTAGTACAAGAGAATGCTTAGAACCCTATCTGTATCTGTATCTCTCTGTATCTGTTTCTATCCACATGGATAGAAATTTTAAATGTAAAAAAATTAAATATATAAAAATACATAAAATTCATACAAAAATAATTACTTATACATAAGATAAATAATACATAAAATATATATAACACATAAATGTATAAACATGATTATACATAAAAATATATAATGTATTCATGTACCTGAAGCATATTTATAAAAATAATTTTATGTTAGATGGGTATATATAAATAAAATATTGAACTGTAAGGGAAATTGTATGTGTTTATATGCATATATATCATGAAATATGCAAATTCTATAAAGAGATAAGATAAATCCTGTGAAGCAGAAGGTAACTGATATTATCATACCTCTAAGAAATCATGGCCTAATACTGATACAGCATTCAAAATTCTGCTTCCAAATCACTCAGCCCATTATGCACTATTTCATTGCACTGTTCCTTTTTTATTTCTACAGTAATGACCACAATCAACTCATCAATACCTGGTGAGCAGAGCATACTACCACCAAAGAACATCTATTGTGAAAGATAAACCAGATGCTCTGAGCTGAAATGACACTAAAACATCTATCTATCTATCTATCTATCTATCTATCTATCTATCTATAAGAACACACAGGAAAAAAAGAAAGACAATGTGTTATCTGGAGGGAGAAAATTCACTCTCTTTGCTACAATTTTAGAAAATGGAATATAACAACCTCTTTTTGTTTGGTGTCTGTGCATGTCTCAATATTTTTATAGAAAATGGTAATATAATTCCCAGTCTCAGAAGTGAGCTGACATGGCCAGCAATTTTTAGTAGCCTCTAAAGAGGATATACGGCCAATATGAATTACAGCTTTGAAGTTATCTGTGTACTCACCAGCATTATCCAATGAAATAAAACTCCAAAGTGTTATCTTAGAATCACAATGAGGCAGAAATGGACAAAACACTTGATCTCACGATATTTTGCTTCTCCTGGACAAATCACAAATTAAATTGGCAAGCACGTACGTAGCTGGCCAGTTGAGGAAGCCACCTGCTAAGAGTAGGAAGACAGTAATACAAAAGTTTAGGGGTTGGAGTCAAATTGTAATACCTCTCTCCACTAATGACTAGACGAGTAATCTTAGGCAAGGCATTTGACCTCTTTGAAACATGATTTCCATTTTAGAAAAATGGGGAAAATAACCACAAAACATCTTATACAATTGCTATGAAGGTTTTCAAAAGTGAAAACTTTGTGTCTTTCACAGAAAAGGAGCTCTTAGTTCTTGGTTATTTCACCTCACCCGACATCCTTGTTTTACTATACGGTCAAACTGAACCTAAATTCTTTGTGAATAGGGATATGGTTCCAATTGTTAGAGAGGCTGTGATCCAGCTAAAGAAACAAACAAACATACAAAAGTAGACTAAGCAATTTTTCATAAGGCCCATTCAAAAAAAAATCATGAGCTACTTCTCAATACATTTCACTGAGTTGTGTAAACAACAAATGTTTCAGGATTAAAATAGTCTCCCTTCATAAACACTGATCTAGGTGTTAAAGGATCCATAAAGTTCAATTAGGCAAGGAGCATTAGGTGAGAGCCCTCCAGTGGGCAGAGGGTTTCATCAAATGTGAAGGCAGAACAATGCATTTTAGAGTTAAAGGAGAGAAGAACCCTTTCTTGTAGCATTGCTACTTGACTATATTTGATCTTCAACAGCTGGAACAAAAACTTTTCCACCTTAGGCCTGATTGAAAGGAAAGTTCGTTAATAAAAAGGAAAAAGAGAAACGTGTTAATTAAAAATGAGATGAAGGATGTAGCCAAAGAAATAAAAGAAAAAATAAAAGAAAAAATAAATCACATTTAACCTTTCCATTCTTAAATACCATAAAAGGAGGAGGAGGGGGAGGGGCAGGGAGAGAGGCAATAGCTCGTGTTGGTACAAGTATGGGATAATAGCCATGCACACATAACTGGTTGGCACGAATTGGCACAATCTTTCTGGAAGTCAATTTGCTGTTATTTAGCATACAATTTTGAGTTTTTCATATAACTTAGTCCAACAATCCCTAAGAACTTCATCTTTTAAAATATAGTCATGGATACACACAAATGTATGGTTAAAAGAATGTTCATGACAGCCTTCAAATAGCAGTGAATCATTGTCAACAGTCTACATACCTTACCATGAATGGCTGATTTAATAATTTATGTCATATCTATTCCTGGAAATTCTATGAAGTTGCTAAGCATGCTTTACATGTATAAGTAATGCCACATTACTTATGTAATGAATGTAATGTAATATAAAACAACACTGCAATGTAAGTCACTTATAATATGTATATAAATGTATACAAGCAGAAAGAGCAATTGCTGTTTTGACATTAGTTGTCAATTGGTGATGTTTTTACTTTTAGTTTGTACATTTCTGTCTTCTGAATTTTCTTCAATAAACAAATGTCCTTTGATTAAAAAAGATATAAAAAAAACAAGTGAAAACTGAAAAAGACAAGAGCAAATGAGGAAATACTATTCAGTGTTAGCGGGAAGTAGTTCTTCAGGATCTGTGTATGAGATTAAAATATGGAGGAAAAGACAGTGAAACTCTAAAGGGACACTCTAAAGAGAAACTCTAAAAGGGAAGTGGTTTGTGTTTAGCCAAATTCTATCTTGTGTGATGTCTAATACATGTTTTATTCAATAGTAATTAATATGCATCTTGAGTGGGCATGAAATGGTAATGGAGACTAAATGGAGCATTTTCAGGGATATTCAAGGCAAACAGCTGATTTTGTGACATGGGAGAGTCTTGGTCTGTAGCCCCTGATAATAACTACATCTTGCAGCAATCCTAAGTGCCTTTCCCCATGGAATTTTCTTTCTGTTATCATAAAGCCTTCAATAACATCTTATTAAACTATAGCTTTGCCTTATCTGTCCCATGGGGCATTATTAAGAAAGGATATATGCATAGTATCAGGATTATAGGGTTGTAGTGAACAGTGTCCATTAGATGGAAAGAAAGATGATGAAGACCAGATTCTCAGTTAGGGTAACAGCAACACCAGGACCAACTGGTGGATTATGAAAACATCTCCAGGATGTCTAGAATAAACTATATGTACAGTTAACCTGTTGTTTTGCATTCAATTAAAATATAAATGGTGAATTAAAATCACAGTGGTTTAATACTCCAGGTCTTCATACAGTCAATGATACCTGGAGAACTCAGACCCAGCCCCATGTCATATGGTACTGTCCTGTTCCCAAACACCAACTGATCCCAATTCAAGAACTGTCATTAGTCCATGATGCACAATAATCATAGATAAGACTTAAAATGCACAAAATGCAGGTAAGGAGGCAGAGGAGCAGAAAAGAAGATTTACTTAGAGATGGAGTGCTTTGATGTGAGCTTCTCCTATGTTTTCTCTTTATACAGCTTTACTGATGGCTAGATGGTGAGCAAATCCTTACATTTACCCTTAAGCGGGAGCTCAGCATAGGTAGTGACTCCAGTTATGTAGTCTATCTGATCTTCAGTTTAATTATCTACAAAAATAAAACATAACATTATCTTTGCTAGACTATTATAATGATTAAACAGTTAAAATACATAAAAGACTTAGCAAAATATCTGATTCATAAAATAGGCACTCAGTAAGTATGGAAAAGCAGCATAAGGCGGGAGAAGTAGTAACTCTCAAACTCCATTAACACATCGGGGACCCCTGAAGGGCTTGTTAAACAGATTTTGGGGCCTTCCACATAGCCAGGTTCTGTAGGTTTGGGTGGCACCCAAGAATTTGCATTTCTAGCAATTCCCAAGTTCTGCTGCTGCTGTTGGTCCAGATACCACACTTGAGAAACACTGGCCTATGGAATCAGATATACTTGAAATCTCATCCAAAAGCCATTCTTTATGATGTCTGTGGTCAGGGGCCAATAACTTAGTTTCTCTTAGTTTCTAATCCCCTATCACTAAACTGGACATAATAACACTTACTCACAGGACTGCTTTGTAAAGGGCGCCCTAGTAGAGTTTGGGATATAGTATACGAGTAAGAAATGTAAACTACCTGTCTTCCATTTTAGTCTGTTTCATTTCTCTGAGCTCTGAAATTACCAACCAAACCTCTCAGCACTTTCTAATTTTTATGAAACTAATTCTGTTAGATTGTCTTTTCTACTTGACAGGAAGATCTTCAAGAAAAAAAAAAGATATTATTTTATATATCACTTGCCCCACACAGTGCCTGGAATATAATAGATACTCCCGCAGTAAATGTGCATTATCTTTATTAAACTGGGTCCTTCTAAAGATACTGTATGCCTTCATTGTCTTCTCTTTGCTAATTTTTCCAAAACAAGAAAGTTCAGATAAATAGAAAGTTGGAATAATTTTTCCCTGTTTCAAACATAACTCACATATCCTTGGCTACTGGTTAATCAGAAAACAAACAAACAAACAAACAAAACTATTCCTAACATTTGAGCAGTTGTTGAAAGATAATCTAGCAAAGTTTCTAAGATGTGATATTAACCGTTCTTTTGGTCAGTGTTCATGGAAATGCTGTTCACCCTTGTTTCTCTACACACCTGACCTCCATATTATCTTGCTCACAACTCCCTTGTGACCCATTCTGTCATCCAATACTGGCACTCAGGGCTATCTTCGTAGGTGTGTAACCTGTGCAGTACACAAAGCCCCATGCTTAGAAAGGCTCTGTGCTTGATTAATACTTACCATCACCATCTATCTGTTCTTCATAATATTTGAACAAAGGAAACTGAATTTTCATTTTTTACGGGGCACTGAGAATTATGTATATGACCTTGCTGGCACAAAAGCTGGGATTCTAGGGAGATGAGACTGCTGCATCGACAATCAAAAAACTGCATATATATATATATATATATATATATATATATATACACACACACACACACTCATTTTCTGGCAATCCATTGATAGGTTTCTCAATAACTATATAACCTTGGGAAAATCACTTCAATTTACTGAGCCTGGACAACCTTATCTATAAAACCACATCTAAACTTAGTGCTCTCTTATGTACTTCCAGTTAGTAACTACTATAAAATCTGTTAATTTCTAAATACAGAGAACTTTACAACTTAAAAAAAGGAACCCCTGCTTTAGAGAGACACATTTTCTAAATCTATCGAATCTATTTAAGAAGAAAAACAGATGGTGAATGTATCCTAAGATGCCATTATTTCTCATATAACTATATACCTTGCATTTCCATGTAATTTCCTGGGGACAGTCAATCTGAAAATCTTTCTATACCTTAGTCTGAAAAATGACACATCAACAACATGCTGAGTCTCCTAATTACCAGGAATGTAGGACCCATTAAACTGTGAGCATGCATATGCACACCTAATTATGTTTATGCCTACTTATAAATCAGCAAAGTGAAAGCATATGCATGCTGAAAATTACCCATCATTAACTTTCCTAATTGCACGCATATAAAAAGGGAAATAATTCACTTCAGAGTATGTTTTCATCCTTTGGGCAAAGCATACACTCATCTTGTTTAGGTTTTGAAAAATTGTCTTCTTGCTCATGAATGGAAATCAATTCTTTGGATGCCAAAACCAACATAGTTCTTCCCTGGGTGTTGAGCCAGAGAAAATGAAAAGATTCAGATACGAATGTCAGAAGACTAGAGAATGGATCTGGGAAGCAAACAGCACAGAGAGGAGATACTAGGTAAATGAAAACAATTCCATCATTCTGATGAAGAGCACAGTGTAGATGATGACAGGCCAACCACAGATACAATGGGATGCAACAAGGAGAGACAGATCCTCAGGGAAAAAGAAGCATTAAATTTAGATGTCGGACAGAAGACTCAATTTCATGACAGTAATTGAGATCAATTGGAGCACTGTCTGCTCTCCTCATTCACAATTTCCCTTGTAGTTTCTTGAACAATTACTGTTCTATTACTGGCAGGATTAAGATAAGACAGACAGGAGTTGTGCATGCCTAATTGGGCTTCCATATATGGTTTATTGCTGTCCTTAGAGACGGAAAGCAGAAAAAAGGGAGGAGGGCAAAAAAAAAAAAAAAAAAAAAAAAAAAAACAGTGCTTTTGATGTTCACAATAATGGGAAACCATTCTGGTACTAATTCAGAGGTGCAGAGACCTGAATAATAAAGCTGAGGATGTGTCTCCTGATAATTCTTCTCTAGGCACTGTGCATGCATTATTTCATTTAGCCCTCACAACAGCACTGCAGAGGCTTCATTACTGTCCCCGTTATACAGATGAAGATGAGGGTAAGGAAATCACCTAAATGGCCCAACCACTAGTTGGTGGGGTAAAGAGTCAAATTTCAGCTCTTTCTGACTCCAAACCCCTGTTTCATGCTATGCTGCCACCCAGTTCAAAGTAGCACAAATTCCCAGATTTAGTCACTTTCTCTTTGCTAAAGATTCAGATTGACTTATATTTTCTCTTCACTATATTGACAGTTTTTTTTTAAATAAAGCATCTGAATTAATGACTTTCTAAAATGAAACTTGTACCCTATGACTTTACTGACTTCTATTGACCTATGCTAGAACAATGTTTTCCTTTGAGCCTAACCACCATCTTTGAAACCCCTCTTCTATTCTAGTGTTTGCCAGAGTGTAAGTCAACTTTCCCTAAGGAAGAAGGTAGAAAAATCTGACCTAGACTCTACCAGTAAGATTCGCTTGTGCAAGATTTTGAATGAGAACTAAATAGCCCAAGGAAGCCAGGTCTGAGGCATTGAACTCTGGAAAGCAGAAACTTGTATGAGTCCAATTCTTCATGGATGGTAATGACATTGCTTCTGGTTTCCAACCATGGACATCCCAGTTGTTCCATGGCACCTGATATGGGGTTGAGCATTGATTTTGCACTGGGGCTCACTTTCTGGCTCTCTCAACTCCTGAGGATTCTGAAAACCAATACTCCAATAATTCCCTTTTCTTGCTTTTACTAAGTAGAGTGCATAGTATTTTGCAACTAACAACTCTAATTTTGACACCAACTTAAGGAAATATGAACTCTCTTCCTTGTCACCCATAGTCTTCCCCAGTAAAAAGTCTCCAGTAATATCCCCTATGACTTTGTTCTTCATACCAGTGTTCTATTCAGTGTGACTTGTACAGTGTTCCCTCTACTTGGAAATCAGTCCTATTCAATTAGACTTTGTGGTAGGCTTCCTGCACCTGAATCCATAGACTGACCAGCTTCAAGGGCCATCCAACGCTCCCAATTATTTTAGATATGAATACCTAGGCCGAGCCCCTGTTTGAGGGTAAATATAAGGATTTGCTCACCATCTAACCACCAGTAAAGCTGTGTAAAGAGAAAACATAGGAGAAGCTCACATCAAAGCACTCTATCTCTAAGTAAATCTTCTGTTCTGCTCCCCTGCCTCCTTTCCTACATTTTGTGCACTAGAAAAGACCAAGTGCTGGAAAATCTAAAGGTCGCATTTACCTTCATTTCTTCTTCCTCTGTGTCAATTTTTCTATTTTTAATACATTCTATGTGACCCACTCTATCACCCAAGCCAAAACTCTGAGTCATCCCTGATTCTTTCTGTACCTTTAGTCCTTCAATCCTCTTAAATGTATCCCCTTCATATATATATATATATATATATATATATATATATATATTCTTTAAATCTCCTATGTTCATCTGTTCATGCCCTATGGAGTAGCCTCCTACTGTTTTTCTTGCTTCCAGTTCTCTGGTGTTCCTCTGTTCTTCATAAGTATAAGCAGAGAGACTTTTCCAGAACACACATATGATCATGTCTCTTCATGGCCTAAACCTTTTCCAATCAACCACTAAATCCAACTTTCTGGCACTGTGTATGAGACCTCCATGATCTGCCCCACTCTGTCTCCACCCCCCAAACCCACTTCATCTCCTGTGCTGTCCCACACACAGTATGTTACAGCCCTTGAACAAACTACAAAGACACATACATTTCTCCAAACAATCCTGCTTTCTATCTCCTTTTGCCATGTTGTCCCACTTGGCTATGCATCTTGTATGGTGTGGCTCAAAAATCTCAGCTTTAACACGTCAGCATCTTTAGACTATTCTGAGATCTCCCTCTGTGCCCCCACACTCCTAAAGCATCTTAGTCATTCACCCCTCTCTCTCTCTGCATTTATGATCTGTTTGTGGAGACCCTGCATAGTCTCCACACCTCCTTCTCTTCACCACCAGGAGGAAGAGACAGATTTGATGTCTGCCATGCTGCCTGGCTTTGGTCAGTGAATGATGCTTGACAGTTTGTGTAAATTTTATTATCCCAGCTGACTTCCATGATATTCTTAAATCTTATGAATTTGTGAGAGAGCCTTTTTTCACTCTTCATTGAATCCACCTGAGTCTAACAGTAGATGGGGCACATTTTAATGATGATGATTAATAATGATAATTCTTAGCTACTATTTATGGAATGTTTAATACTCATCATAAAACTGTAATAATATCATTATCGCTTGCAGCTGAGGAAAATTAAATATATAAGAATTAAGAAAAGTGCCCAGTGTCACAAAGCTTACTCATTGCAGAACCTATAAGTGAACCTCACTCTGTTTGATCCTCTGGCCCTTCTCCATTGGTGCCCCTTTCCACAGGATAAATCATTAGGACCACATTCAGGTAACTGGGACCCCAGAATTTCCTGCCTGCATGGTTGAGGGCCTGTGCCGCTTCTCTAGGCCTATTATTTCAAGAGTGGGACCAACCACTGGTGGGGTGGTTGTTTGTGCTGGAGTATGAATAGGGCTTTGACCATGGGGGCTGTAGTGTCCATACACAGGCACACAAGCTCCTTACACAGTGCAAGGGAGCTGAAAGTGGGAAGGAAAAGTGGAGGGCAGTTGAATAACACAGAGATATCTGATTCTAGGTTTGAATCGGGGGTCTGGTGTTGTTAGAAAGAAGGAGGTACAACACATTTTATTTACAGTTTTTAGATTATGACTTTCAAATATTTGGATATAATGTATGTTGATCTCTTTTTAAATACTTATTTATTTATTTATTTATTTATTTATTTAGAGAGAGAGAGAGCGAGAGCGAGCGGAGAAGGACAGAGAGAGAGAGGGGGGGAGAGAGAATCCCAAGCAGGCTCCATGCTGTCAGTGCACAGCCCCACGCATATGGGAATCAATTTCATGAACCATGAGATTATGACCTGAGCCAAAATCTTGATGGGGTTAGAAGCATGGAGACATGAGAATTTAGAGATCAAATTGGCAGGAATAGCCAATGGGATTTTTAAGATCTCTTGAATCTGCTATTTAAAGTACTTACTGTGTATCAGTTAAGCTTATAGTCATGTAAGCTCCTATTTGTACCCTCAAATCTCCAGTAAAATTTACCTGTACATCTCTGCCTCATGTAAAATGAATTTGTAGGGAAAGTGTTTAAGAGATTGAGGCTGTTATTGACATCTGTGTCAATGAGAATACTGAAGCAGGAACAGATGCAGGGCACTTCTAGAAGCCAGAAATCAGAGCCAGAACAGACAAGGAAAAATACAATTTTTCAGAATGCGAGGAAATCTTGAAGTGTTAGATTTTCCATAGAATTTAGAACTGTCTTTGGAGCCAATTTTATCTTTTTTAAGTAGGTAGGTAACCTCAGCTGGTATCTTAGATAGTCTAACATTTTCTTAGTTCCTAAGAACTTGCAGAAGATAAGAACATTAATTATCTCATTTTATCCACTTAAAAAGTCTGTGAGGTGGGCTGTGTTTCCCATTTACAAATGAGGAAAATGAGGCCCAGACTATAAAATAACCAAGATCACAGAACTCGACAGACTTGGCTCACAGGGCTGTCTGGCATTCTATCTCCTCTTCCTAACTAACCTCATGTCCTTTCCTCTGGGACTCACTCATATTTTAAAACAAATGCTAAAAAATGGACAGCTAGCACTTGATCTTTGTTATTGCTCTTTCTCCACTGTGCCTGTATGCTGCTGCTGAGTCCAGTCAGAGCCTCAATATGCTACTAAACACATTACTCCCATTAGAGAATTAGCAGGTAAAGTGGAAACCTATTCCACATCACAGTCTGCAATTACTGGTTCGGACTTCTCCCAGAGGTTCGTTGTGCTGATGAGGAAACAACAATCAGAATTAAGGAGATTTTACAGCAATGATTTGGCCACAGTACTTTTCAAAAGTTTTAGCTCTGGCTTTCACACCTGTGTCCCAGTCTTAAACTTTGAGCTCAAGCTTCCTACAAGACATTCCAATGTGGATATACTTGTGATTGAATAGTCCCCAAATCACGCAGAGAAGCACAATTGCAAGAGTCTTGGTTGGTAGTGATCAATCATTCATGTTACATGAGTATATTTTACATTATAAAATAGTTTTGTGTGTTCAAAGAAAAATCCAAATATTTTCGCTTGCAAGAGTTGTTTTCCTTTTTTTTTTTTTAAATTTATTTATTTTGGAAAGAGAGAAAGAGAGCACGTGCATGCATGAGTGGGGGCAGGGCTGAAGGAGAAGGAGAGAAAGAATTCCAAGCAGGCTCTGCCAGGGCAGAGCCCATCCCGACACAGGGTTTCATCCCACAAACCATGAGATCATGGCCTGAGCCTAAATCAAAGAGTTGGACACTTAACCAGCTGAGCCACCCAGGCGCCCCAAGAGTTGTTTTCTGATTGCTGTGTTAGATTAGATTAGAAGAATGTTTCTTGCGGTTTAGCACCGTGCTCTTGCACGTTAAAGAGATTATCTTGGTTCCCTTTGCCACCGCAGATAAAGTAGGTCATTGTCAGCATCCTTCCCTTCCTCCTTTCTTTTTTCAAAAAAAAATTTTTAATGATTATTCATTTTTGAGAGACAGCGAGAGACAGAGTGTGAGTAGGGGAGGGACAAAGAGAGAGGGAGACACAGAATCCAAAGCAGGCTCCAGGCTGTGTGAGCTGTCAGCACAGAGCCTGATGTAGGGCTTGAACCCATGAACTGTGAGATCATGACCTGAGCCCAAGTCCGATGCCCAACTGACTGAGCCACCCAGGTGCCCCACTGCCTCTTCTTTCTAATGTTCATTACCCCTATACTTGCCCCCTTATCCTCCATCACAGCTCCTGGTTAATTTCTTTCCTTGCATTTATCATGCATGGTGGTGCTATATTTGCTGGAGACTTAGGAATCAGTCTAATGAAATCATACCCTCCTCATACCTTCTGTTCTAATAAACAGACATGTTCTTCTGGACTGCCCCCATCCCCACTGTCATTTGTTTACCAGATTTAGGAACAATGTTCCTCTGTCCCCGAGTCCTTGCCTTGGACTGCTGCTCAGGACTGGCTTCCTCTGTCTTTCATTTCCTAATTCTCATAGGAACGACTTTATGTCCCTGAGTGCAACCAATTCTGTGTAGGCTTTCTTTTCTATTGTTTATTTACCTGACCCCACTATGCTCTGCCTAAAATGAGGCTTGTTCTTCCTTTTCAGTGACGGTGAAAGTAAGGCAATGATTCATGAACCCTAATACCTGAGTGTTTGCATATCATAGCTACTCAGGGCCATACCCTAGCATCAGAGTCTCTAGGGCTAGGTATAAGGAATCGATATTTTGTAACAAGCTTCTAGGTGATCATGATAACCAAGGGGTAAGGGCAGAGGAGAGCCCACAATCTTGGAACATGTGAATTTTGAATATTCCTTCAGAGAGGGATTAACTCAGTGGCTTCAGCTAGTTACCCTGAGTTTGTCTCTTGCTCTGCAAAATGGTAGACGGTGTGGGGCAACCTACTGGTTCTTACCCCACCTCCAGTCCATTCAGAAGTAGATCATCTTTTAATATTGAGGGAAAATTCTGTAAGGGCCCAGGCCCAACATTTTTAACTTAAGCAAATAGTTTTCCTAGGCTCCAAATTGTAAGACAAATCCATTTCTTTAGCAAATGTATTCAAATCACAATAACCCAAGTAATAATTACACTTAAACACAAATGTAGTACAGAATGTATGATTATCCAAGTAATATATAATAAGTAGATTTAAAAAACTTGTTTATACACTTTTCTACTCCTTCCAAAAGCCCTTTCCTTGCTGTCACCAGCACCCCAGTCACTGGCTCTACTCCCTCCCCACTCCCCCACCCAAAACACACACACACACACACACACACACACACACACACACACACACACA
>NC_064808.1:29687914-29712927 GCF_023721935.1 Panthera uncia | reverse complement strand
ACACACACACACACACACACACACACACACACACACACACACACACAGTTTCCACTGCCAGCTGACCAGTGTCCTTTTACACTCTACTTCATGTGGGCTACAAGACATGCTGACTTAACACCATTGGAATCCCAAGGCTAGTAACTAATGTCCCCATTGTGGGAGCCAGTAGGAATCTCGCTTTCGCTGTTGAGCTAATCCTTATTACCCTGTCCTAGAATGCCACATTAATCCCTTATTACAAGTGATATTACAAACAATGCATAGGAATTTAAGGGTCATTGTAGGTAGTGCCGTAATTCACCACATTAAAAGTTAAATAGAAAGTAGCGGTAGTTTAGTGTGGGTAAATAGGAATTTTCTTGTTCTGAAGGTGGAACAATAGCTGTTTCTTTGCCTGATTCAGACTTAAGGCCACTTCCTGCTAACCTTGACCCACTAGGGAGGGTAAGGCCCATCTCTTCCATCATAGGGTAAGGTACAGCTTCCCCACTCCTTACTGGACATTTCCCAGTGGTGTCTTTACCTCAGGGAATGTACCTCCATCACCTAATGGACACACTGCCCTCTCCACCCAAAACTAATCAACAGTCCAGCCTTTTCAGGCATCTGACAGTCAGACTCTCCTCCTGAATGAGACTACTCTTTTTCATGTCCAAGTACTGACACACCCCCTGCCTTCAGGGACAACTCTGCCTTTTGGTGCTAAACACAGACCAGGGTGGAGTTTTCCTTCAGCACTTTTGTGGAGGCAGGCAAGGGGTGTGTAAAAAAGAATTTAAAGTGATAGGGCAGAAAAGCTTAGCTGACCTGGAGGGCCAAAGTGGGAGGGAATGAAAAAATAAAAGCACTTCTTCATTTTGTTCTCCCTCTTGCAGAAGGAAGAATGAGATAAAAGTTAATTTCACTGTGTATTTTCTTGCCACACTTGTGGTTCTCTAATGTTTCATTGAGGTGAAAAGACTATCGAAATTACAAAGGATCCAGCCAACACCAACTAAATTTTCAGTGTGCTTATGTCATTAAAGAAAATGATTTTTAGTAGATCATCCATTTCGAAAATATTGTTGGGGGAGAGGTGCCTGAGTGGCTCAGTCAGTTTAGCATCTGACTCTTGGTTTTGGCTCAGGTCATGATCTCATTGGTTCCTGGGCTCAGCCCCATGATGGGCTCTGCCCTGACAGCACAAAGTCTGCTTGGGATTCTCTCCCTCTTTACCTGCCACCCACTTTCTATCTCTCTCAAAGTAAATAAACATTAAAAAAAAAACCAATAAATATTGTTGGAGGAAATGTTAAAGTAGTGTTCAAATAATTCTAGGAAATTTTCTGCTATTCTCCTTTTAGAGAGCCCCATTCATATTTTAAAAGCTGGTCTAAATCCTGATATAAAAATCCTATTAAGCATTGTTTAACTCATTGTTTTCCCATTTCATTTATGTTCCCATCACCTCAGGAAGAGCCTGTACCTTACTGACTTTAGAGATTGTGTTAATATTTTGAGCATGCTCAACTGGAAAAGATACTGGATCTGCCCTTGCCCCTCCCAACCATGTGTAAGTGTGTGTTTGGGGCTTGATAACCCTCTTCAGAGATGCTATGGAGACATTGGCAGAACTGAATTTCTTGGCTTCCATCTCTCTCATGTTGATTCTAAGGAAAGACATTGCAATTTGGAAGTAAAAATAGCTTGGGAGATTGTAAATGGCAAAAGCAGAGGGAAAAGGAGGCAGAAAATGATAAGAGATGTAGCTAAATATTTATATATACAAAAAATGAAAACATGAGAAATGTTCCTTCTGAAATACATAATTAAACTCAAGACAGAGTAGGCAGATGGAGTCAGTAATTACAGGTTCCTAATGTATCTAAAATTCCCAGAGAATGAAAGTGTTGCTACTGATTTTGTAGTTTCACAGTTTATAGCTTGTTGCTGTTTGTAATAGGCTCTGCTCCATTAACACTTGATGTTCCAGTTAGATAACTTGCATTTTAAATATCAACCTAGCAGAGCAAAGCTATACAATTTCTGACCTACTTAGACTATATGTGAGAAAACACAATATAAACTAAGGTTATTATGCATGTATCAAAATTATTCCTATTACTATCATCCTCATTCCTATTAATGAGGCAGCTGTGGTGTCATAAAAAAAAGACCCAGGATCTGGGACCTCACGTCATTCCAACAAAGATTTATTGAATGCTTGCTACTAGCTAGATACCCTCCTGAGCCCTTGGGATACATTAGTGAATGAAACAGACTTAGATTTCTGCCTCATGGAACTTTCATTCAGGTAGGAAATGGGGAGACAGAAAATAAACAGTAAAGCAAAATAAATAGGTAAATATATAGCATATTAGTAAATAAGTAAATTATATGGCATATGAGAAGGTGATAAAGATGATTATAAAAGAGGGGTTTTTTTGTTTGTTTTTTGTTTTTGTTTTTGTTTTTAGGCAAGTGAGTTTATCAACAGACTAGTCAAAGCAATGCTCATGGGAAACATGACATGGGGGCAAAGACTGAAGGAGCCGGCTATGTGGGTATCTGTGGGAAGGGAAGAGGGAACAGTCAGTGCAAAAGCTGTAAGGTGGGAGATGGCCTGTGTAGGAATAGCTTGAGATGAGTATGTCTGGAACAGGCTGAGAGGGTGGGAGCTATAAGACACATGGGGAGATCATATAGAGCCTTGTTGGCCATCATCAAGTTCTTGACTTTTATTTTGAGGAAAATTGGGATCTGTTTCAGGAATGCAGAGGAGTGCAGTAAATTGACTCACATTTAAATTTGGGACCTGGTTGCTAAAGGATTTGTTTTGAATTCTCTTTGAATTACACGGGTTCATATTTTCTTTCACGTGTATAGAAATAGAAAATAATACTGGGGCACCTGGATGGCTCAGTTGGTAAAGTGTCCAACTGCAGCACAGGTCATGATCTCACATTTCATGAGTTCGAGCCCCACATTGGGCTCTGTGCTGACAGCTCAGAGCCTGGAGCCTGCTTTGGTTTCTGCGTCTCCCTTTCTCTCTGCCCCTCCCCTGCTCTCTCAAAAATAAATAAACATTTAAAAAACTGAAAAAAAAAAAAAAGAAAATACCAATTCCAACTACCTAGCTCTTAAACAAAGAGAATGAGGTAGGTGTTTTACTTTTTACCAACAGAGTTCTTCTTCAGAAAAGCATTCTAACATTTTTTTATAAAAGAGCTTCCAATTTGTTGCCATTTTGGAAGACTGCCAAGTGCATGCCAGGTCCACCACCTTTTCTTCACTGCCATACAGAAGTAATGTTTCTCTCCCTGGTGTTAAGAGAGCAATCTCTGTTACAGTGAGAAGAGTTACACAGAGAACTCCAGTCCATGACCGCACACTGGAACTCCTCCCCCATTCTCTTGATCAGGGTTACAATTCTATTGCTTTTAACTCTAGCCTCTCCATCCCTTTCAAACTCAGGAACAACTACAGAAAGCCAAATTTGCTACCCACACCAATCACATAAGCAGGCCCCTCATCCAGTTAGCCTGGTTCCATATTCCCCATGCCCACAACCTCCAACTGGAGAACACTCAAAGCTTTCCTTTTTATTTTTATTATTATTATTATTATTTTCCTTATAAAGCTCCCCCACTCCCCTGCTTACTTTGGGGTATGTCAAGGGCAAACTATGGTAATGGACTCCCTTGCTAGTGCAAGTTTTGAAAGGACAGCCTGTTTCATGGGCCCTGTGTTTCTTTCTATAAAGCCATCTTCATTCCCCATAAAAAAGGAAGGAAAGATGGAGAAGGGCAGGGAGGAGAGAAGTGCCCCAGAAAAAAATATGTCAGTTTAGTCTCTGCAGTTTCTCCTGTTTCTCCCATGAACTTTGTGGCTTAAGGCAAAAGCAAATTTAATTAATTAAAATGTTTATTTGAGAGAGAAAGTCGGGGAGAGGCAGAGGTGGGGGTGGGGGAGAGAGAATCCCAAGCAGTCTCTACACTTTCAGCACAGAGTCCAACATGGGGCTAGATCCCAGGAACCTCAGAATCATGACCTGAGCTGAGATCAAGAGTCAGCCTCTTAACTGACTGAGCCACCCTGGTGCCCCACAAAACAAATTTTTTATATCACCAGAGTCTGTGGGTTGGAAGTCCAAATATATGCTAGCTGAATCCTTTGCTGAGGGACTCAATAAGCTGGAATAAGTGTCTTCCAGTGTCTGCAATCTCATTTGAGGTTTGGCGTTCTCTTCCAAGATCACTAGCTGTTGGCAGATTTTAGTTCCTTGTGGTGGTAGGACTTAGGCTTTCAGCTCCCAGAGGCCACTAACCATTTCCTGCCTTCTTTCTACCCTTCTCTACAACAGGGCAGTTTTCTTCCTTCCAGGCCTTTAGAAACGGCCCTCATTCTCCTCCTCCTTTTCCTCCTCTTCACCCTCCTCCTCTGCCTCCTTCTCCTCTTCTTCTCCTTCTACTCCTTCTCTTTCTCTTTCTTCTTTTGAAGGGTTTGCCTGATTATGTCAGACCTATAGCAGGATAATCACCTTCTTGAATAACTCAACATCAACTAATTGAAGACCTTAATTACATCTATGAAATCCCTTCATCTTTGCCTTGTAACATAACATGATTCCATCATATTTGCAGGTTAACTCCAGGGAAAGACATTATACAAGAATGTGAGGCATTAGAGGGTTATCTTAGAAATCTACCTATTGGGGCACCTGGGTGGCTCAGTCGGTTGAGCACTGGCTTCTGCTCAGGTCATGGTCTCATGGTCCGTGAGCTCGAGTCCCGCGTCGGGCTCTGTGCTGACAGCTCAGAGCCTGGAGCCTGTTTCCGATTCTGTGTCTCCCTCTCTCTCTGCCCCTCCCCCATTCATGCTCTGTCTCTCTCTGTCTCAAAAATAAATAAACGTTAAAAAAATTAAAAAAAAAAAGAAATCTACCTATCACAGATGGAATGACCATATTAATAGATTTCAGAGTAAGAAAATTACTTGAAGTAAACACGAGTATTACCTATGGATAAAGTCTGGATTCAGCAAGAGAACATGATAATCCCAAACTTATGTATACCTAAGGACAAAACCAAAATAAATTTATGTGTACCTGAGAAACAAAAATTGAGAGTAAAGAAAAATAGAGAAATCCACAAAATTCTTTGGAGACTTCTACCATTCTCACTCAGTAATTGGTAGAACAATAAACAGGAAGTCATTAAACACAAAACAACTGAACAACACCATGAACCAAATGGAGAAAAATGACATTTATAGACCATTCCACCAACAGTATATAATACATTCTTTTCAAAGGTACATGGAACAGTCACCAAATATTCCATATTCTTGGCCATTAAACACATTTTAAAACAATAGATATCATACAAGGAATGTTCCCTAATCACAATAAACTTACTAGAAATTAATAATTGAAAGATACCTAGAATAGCTACAAATAATTGGAAGTTAAACCACACTCCTCCAAATAGTCGATAGGTCCTAGAGAAAGTACCAAGGGAAATTAGGAGCTATTTTTAACTTAACTACAATGAAAAGGCAACATATTATGGGATAATGGGAGCTAATTTTTTTCTATTCTATTTAAAGTCCTGATTTGAATTTTTTTAAATATTGCTTTACATTGATCTGAACTAAGTAGGCTTCCTTCGTTTTGGTATCAAAATATTTGACACTTAAATTGGGTCTTTCAGATAAGCATTCTATCTTTCAAAACAAAGCTAGAGTGAGATCTGTTGTGAAATGTGTTATATAGTATAATTTCATAAATACCTTGAACTTACTATCATCATCAGATTTTTCCATATGATTATTTTATTCTTAGAGCACAAATGTTTTTCTTTTAATTGAAGTACAGTTGATATATAATATTAGTTTCAGGTGTGCAACATAGTTATTCAACAATTGTATACATTATGATATGCTTACATTGGTAAGTATAGTTGCAATCAGTCATCATACAAAGTTAATTCAATATTATTGGCTATATTCTTTTAATCCCTGTGACTTATTTTATAACTAGAAATTTGTACCTCTTAATCCTTTTTACCTAGTTTGCCTGTCCCTCACCCTCTTTTCATAAAAATTATAGAATTGTACCAATTAGGAAACTAAAACCCAAGGATATGTGCCAAGTAGGCATATAGCTGAGACCAGAGAGAGCCAGTTGTTCAGATTTGTTATGTGTCCTCCTTCCATCAAATTATCTTATTATCCTCATAAAGCAAAGAATAATTTCATATGGCTGAAGACATTAAAAACAATAATTTCCTTGTTTATATATTAAACACAATGGCCTATTGGTAACTCCTTCCATAACTGTTTCTTCCATTCTTTTCTATATCGTTTGCTCCTCCCAACTCACTACTCATTACTTGAAATGCCAGATTCAGAGAAAAGCAATTCACTTAAAATTAACCACAAAGAAAATTACTCATATTTTCATGTTCAAAACCTCCACTTCCTTGATTTCCTTTTCCAGGCTTTAATTCTTCAAGACTCTTCCATAACTTCATTAAGAAGGCCACTACACTACCATCATCTTCTTTCTTATTAACACCATTATTTCTAATATTTATTGAGGATTTAATAAGCACATGCAATGTTTTAATGCTTGACCTACATTATCTAATTTAATCTTCACAAAAATTTCAAGTGACAGAGAACAGAATTTGATTCTCTCCTCTATGCTGGATCAGAGTTAGTGAAAATAAGTTGAAGGATGAACTCAATTTCCAATTCTCTTAGAAAAACTAACTTCTAAGTCAGAGTAAATATAGATCCATATTTACAAGTTGCCCTGAAGGAAATATCCATCTCCTTGACAAGGCTTTTATTTTTGAATGTCTGTTCTCATTACAGACATCTATTTGTTTCATTTTTTAAGAGAAGAAAGATGAAATTACCGTATTTAGCCTTTTCTTCTGTTATTCCTTTGGGTTTTGGAAAAGTTCCTAGGATTAACTGACACACAAAGACAGGCCTGTAATCCCAGAGAAGCTGCACCAAGAAGGCATCATGGAGCTATGGCTGCAGAATCAGCAGACATCTGGGCATGGAATAAACATAAGAAGAGTACTAAATACTGTAGGTATACCTTAATACCCGGTTGTTTGTAAGGCTTTGGTGGAAAGAACACCAAACTAAAATCTAGCTCAGCAATTTATAGTAGTATTTTACGTGAATTCGTGCAAGCCATTTTCTTTTTCTAGGCCTCAGACGTTTTTCTGCTTGAGAAGAAGTGCTTAATTGGAAGGGAATCTGATGTACCAGTAAGGACACCAGTTTTGGAGTCCAAAAGAACGGAGTCTGGATATGAGCTCTGCTACTTACTAGTGTCCTTTGATAAGATATGTGATTTCTCTCAACTTCAGCTGTGCCATAGAGAGTTACAGAATGGAATTTTTAAGAATGAGTGTTATTATTTCAAATATTTTATAAAAAAGTTACATAGATACTCATTTCTTTTTTTTTAATTTTTTTTAACTTTTATTTATTTTTGAGACAGAGAGAGACAGAGCATGAATGGGGGAGGGGCAGAGAGAGGGAGACACAGAATCTGAAACAGGCTCCAGGCTCTAAGCTGTCAGCACAGAGCCCAACGCGGGGCTCGAACTCACGGACCGTGAGATCATGACCTGAGCCGAAGCCAGCCGCTCAACCGACTGAGCCACCCAGGCACCCCCATAGATACTCATTTCTTAGGGATGTTTTAAAGATTAATCTAGAACATAGCTAAAATGCTAAACATATAGTATAAACACAATGAATGTATCGATATTCTTTTTTTTCCCAATAGTTGATACTTCTTTCATTTCTATTCCAGAGATAAGTGAAGAAGTCAATCCTATCATCCCTGCCCGTATGTATGTATATGTGTACATATATAGATATATACACACATATGTGTGTATACATATACATACATACATATATGTAACACACACACATAGAAGATAGTATCATAATACATAAATGAACAGCTGAGATTTAAGAGAAAATAAAAGTCCCCAAAAGACATCATAATGAGGAATGAGGAGGATGAGTCTCAGCTGTACCTTGTTAATTGCTATATATTGATATTCTATAGAGATTTTACATATAAGAGTCAATCTTGACTCTCCGCCCAAATATCATTGTATCACTATCTTAGCAAAAGCTAAAGGAAAGGGATCACTGTTTCTTTTGAACTTCCTTGTAGCCCTTTGATTATAATATAATAATAATTTCCTCCCATCCAAAGCCTGTTCAGTAAACTAATCAGTTTGGTGTGATAACTGCCAACATTAGATTTTCCAGACTTTTAAAAGTCCATCGGTAGTAGCTTCACCATTTCTTAACTACCTTTCTTTTTATAAATTAACTTTAATGACTTATAATTTACAAATAAAACATACAGATATTAGAAGCACACTTTTATGAGTCTTGACAAATGTGTATATCTATATATATACCACTATGATATAGATACCAATCATGATATAGCATATTACTCAATGAAAAAAAAGTTCCCTCATGCCCTTTCTGTCAATTCCCCAGCCACTACTCCAAGCAACCCCTAACTAATGTCTATCTCTATAGTTTTGCCTGAATTATCATATGAATGTAATCATATGGAATGTACACTATAGATAGATAGATGATAGAAAGATAGATAGATAAATAGATAGATAGATAGATAAGATAGATAGATAGATACAGTACCCAATGTACTTTTGTTTTGGCTTCTTTTGTCCAAGATAATTCTTTTGAGATTCATCTTGTTGCCTGAATTCTTTATGGGACTTGGCTTGTTCCTTTACACTTCTAAGTAGCATTCCATTGCCTATTTTACTATTTCCTTAGCTTTTTTCTAAAAATGAATTTGTGTTCCTTTATTTATTTTTGTATGCATATGAATTTTAAATTAAAATATAATTAAGACAATAAAATTAAATTTAAGAAACTTTTTTTAAAAATTTTTATTTATTTTTGAGAGAAAGAGAGAGAGCATGAGCAGGGGAGGGGCAGAGAGAGAGGGAGACACAGAATCCAAAGCAGGATCCAGGATCTAACCTGTCAGCACAGAGCCCAACACAGGGCTTGAACTCACAAACCAGGAGATTATGACCTGAGCCAGTCAGACACTCAACTAACTGAACCACCCAGGCGCCCCATAAAATTAGGTATTTTAAAGTGTACAATTCAGTGAGTTTTAGTATACCCACAGAGGTGCAACTATCACTGCTTCTAAATTCAGAACATTTTTATTTCCCTAAAAGAAGTCTCATATCCATTAGCAATCATTTCTCATTCTCCTCTTCTATCAGCCCCTGGAACCCAGTAATCTACATTCTGTCCCTATGGATCTGTCTATTCTGGAAATTTGATATAAATGGAATTATATGTCATCTTTTGCATCTAGCCTCTTTCACTTAACATTTTCAAGGCTCATTCATGATGTGGCATGTATCAGGGGACTAAAGTCGCTGGAATTCAGGATGATCTGATTAGTCGGCAATATACTGAAGTACTGAGCAAAACATACAATAGTTTTGTTTTGTTTTCTTTAGAATGGAATTACTATTAGACTACAGGGGTGAATTGAATGTTGGTACTGCAGGAAGTTTGGAGAATAAAAAGCCAAGTATCTGAGGCCCTTTCTACCTATATTATGTTCTACTTTTCCATGAACAGGTTGAATCTAAGAAACCACTTCATGAGGATTCATTGAATATTATTATTTGCATGACTTTATACTCAGAATAATGTAAATAATATTAGCACCTCAGTGACATGATGACTCATTTAAAAAGAAGTAAGACTATTGAGGGAGATGGTCAGGAAAAACAGAATTTTGTACGGACTGTCTTCCTGTATTGTGTTTAAGACAATAGTCTGTACTCTGGAGATTTCCAGAAGAAATAAGCTTACAATTAGTTTCTTCAAAACCAGGCAATATCCAGATAAGCATATCTAAGTGTTGCACCATCACAAGGATAATTTCCTTAAGATTAATAAAAGTATCGGGGCACCTGGGTGGCTCAGTCGGTTAAGCGTCCGACTTCAACTCAGGTCACGATCTCGCGGTCTGTGGGTTCGAGCTCCGCGTCAGGCTCTGGGCTGATGGTTCAGAGCCTGGAGCCTGCTTCGGATTCTGTGTCTCCCTCTCTCTCTGACTCTCCCCTGTTCATGCTCTGTCTCTTTCTGTCTCAAAAATAAATAAACGTTAAAAAAATAAAAAAAAAAGGTATCCACCTCTATATCTATCCAAACATCCATCAATTCATTCAATATATATTAATGGAACACCTACATTACTCAAGTTTGGTGCTAGATATACAAAATGCAGAGACTAGACATAATTCCTGTCCTAAAGGTAAACAGAACTGCTCCCACTGCTTTGGGAGAAATACGTGTTCAATGAATAGAATATAAATGGAAAATTATATTCTAGCAGTCAAAGACAGCACTAGAGAGTTAAGTAAAAAGCAGACTTTTTTGGCAACTAAAGAATTTGAAAACTATAAGGAAGCGTTTTAGGGAATTGCACTGGAAAGTACCATGATTAGGTTAACATTTCAGAAAATCACACTGATAGCAGTGTAATGGAAGGATTTGTTTAGGAGATCAGTTAATTGCAGGGGCAAGGCTAAAGTATGACAGTTGAGGTCCACTCCAGTCCTGATCATGTTACTTATCAGTTCAAAATCATGAATGGCTCATATTCAGTTTTGAGGTAGGAAATGGGTTTATAAGTATTGTGGTATGAGAAATGGTGATACTTTGCAGTGGAGTATCTTCAGTGTGGTTTCACTGAAGTTTCTCATCTGAGCTTGCTTGTTTGCATTTGAGGATGTCACAGAGGATACAAGCTGTATAAACCAGGAGCTATGTGAAATTAGATGTAACAACAAATGCCATTTAAGAATATAGCTGAAATAAGTCAGACTAAGAACAACAAACACCATATGATTTCATTCATATGCAGAACCTAAAAACAAAACAAAACAAAAAAACCTCACAAATGAATAAACAAACAAAAAGTAGAATCAGACCTGTAAATACAGAGAACAAATTGATGGTTGCCAGAGGGAAGAAAGATAGGGTTTGGGCAAAATGGGTGAAGAGGATTGGGAGATCTAGGTTTCCAGTTATGGAATAAGTGTCAGGATAAAAGGTACAAAATAAGGAGCATAGTCAATGATATTATACTATCCATTTGTATGGTGACAGATGGTAGCTACACTTGTGGGGAACACAGCATAATCCATAAACTTGTTGAATCACTAACTTGTACACCTGAAAGTAATGTAACTCTGTGTGTCAATTACATTGAAAAAATTATCAAAAAAAAAAAAAAATATATAGTTCAGGGTGCCTGGGTGGTTCAGTTGGTTGATTTTGGATTAAGTCATGGTCTCAAGGTCTGTGAGTTTGAGCCCCACATTGGGCTCTGCACTGATAGTGTGGAGCCTGATTGGGATTCTCTGTCTTCCTCCCTGCGTGTGTGCAAGAGCAGAGGAAGCCCTCCCTGCTCTTGCACACACGCATGTGTTCTCTCTTGCTCTCTCTCTCTCTCTCTCTCTCTGTCTCTCTCTCTCTTTCTCTCTCAAAATAAATAAGCCTTGGGGGGAGAAAAAAGAAAGAACATAGCTGAAACTACAGAGAACCAGGCATTCAGATTTTCTATTTTTCTCTGTTTACTAAATGCTCGTATTCCCCTTACAAATCAGAGAATACTTTTATAAACATTCTAAAATTAAAATTTTATTAAATATTGAAGAGGGATACATAGAAAGATGTCAGCTTAATGAATCCAGCCTTATTCTAATTCCAGTATGAATTACAAAGCAGCCATATCACTTGATATAAATAGCTAAAAGGCAGCTGATGCCAATGTGTGGTAAAAGCCTCAAATTTGTGATCCAGAAATGAGTGTTTGTTTCCTTCTAGACTTTATATAGGCCTGGGTAGTAATATAGCAGAAGTTTGGGTAGAGAGAAATCCAGCAGTTGCCTGGATCCCAGATAGGGAAGGAATTAAGGAAGAGATCACCAAACACTAGTATTAGTGTTCTCCATTTTCCTGACCCTCATAGTGCTGAGAAAGAGCTACATAGGTAGGTTGAGTTCTCTTCATCTTTGACACTTCTTATTTTCAATATATTTTTAAACTTTTATTTATTTAAGTAATCTCCACACCCAACATGGGGCTCCAACTCACAACCCTGAGATTAAGAGTAGCATGCTCTTCCAACTAAGCCAGCCAGGCACCTCCATCTTTGACACATATAAAGAGAGTAAACATAAGGCTGATGACATATTGGCCTGCTCAAATGGCCACCCAGCCTTTCACCACCTAGAGCATTATCTCCATTCATAATAATGAACGGTTGAAGAATACCAGAATTCCTAAGGGGGTTAAACAACTAAAGGAAGAAATTCAGAAAAGTTAAAAGAAAACTCTAATGAAACAGAGCTTTTGAAGGAGAAAGACAACAGCTAATTTAAAAAAGTAGAGTATAAGTGCATAAAAATTACTCTTAACCCATGGATCAGAGAGAATAATGACAAGAATTGTAAGTCATATAAGCTTTTGTAAGAAGTAATGAAAAGGAGAACATTTTCTACAAATATCCATAAGACATTACAAAATATATATTCTGAAGGAACCACACAGCTTTAAATTCATTGATAAACAAATGAGAAAGGTAAAAAATAAAAGAACTTATTATCCATCTGCAAAGTTCTATAAAGGACTACAAAACAATTCTAAATATGTTGAAAAAGAAAAGCTATAAGGAAAAATCCAAATGGATAACATAGGAACCCCAAACTAGTCTGAAGAATAAATGAATTCAAAAGTTGTCTTTTTTTCAAAGGCCAATGAAACAGATAAACCCCTTTGTGAACATGATTAAGGGAAAGAAAAAAATAAACGTGTACAAAATGTGATATTTAAAAAGAAAATAAGTAGAATTGGGTGTGGGATGCAAGAGAAAGAAAGAAGTGAAATAGAATTTAAAGAATCTGTTCTTAGTGACTGGAAGGACTGTGATGCCATATCTAAAATGTGGATATGACTAAAAGGCTGAAGGCAATGATTATGAGTAGAGTTTGGACTTGTTAATTTTGAGATACTTATTATATATTAAATGGTGATGTTGAGTTAGTATTTAGATACATAAATTGCATATACAAGATGTAGTAGTTTTCATAGTTAACAGGCCTGGTTGGAATCATAAAATTTGGGAGCAAAAAGAATGTAAACAAATAAGCATTTATAGCAAAGGATTAGATGAGATTACCAAGGGAATGGGTTTACTTATAGTATATTTAGAACTCTAGTGTGGTAGGGTTCCCCTCCCTAAGGAGAGAAACAAAACAAAACAAAACCCTCAAGGCAACCTGGCTATATGCTTATATGAAAACATCCCTCAGACCTTGTAACATGAGACCACTTAATAAGACTATATGCTTGGGAGACAAAGAAATAGAAAATGTATAAAAAAAAAAACTATGCCATGTGGTGTTTGGGGCTCAGTTCCTGGGTAAGAACCCAACTGATCTGTGCAGGAATGATTAAAGTTGCTTCCTGGAAAGAAAAGCCTTGGTGTCATGACTTTCTGTGCAAGAATCCTGCTACACTAGGGCACTGCTATATTGTTAAAGTGAATAGAAAGGAACAAACAACATAAACTAAGGAGAGGATACAAAGGTATAAAGAAACAGGTGACAGACATTTCTTATAAAGCTAAATATAGCAAGTAAGATGAGAGTTAAGAAACAATCATCTGGACCAAGATGATCCAGTAGTCAATTTTACATTCTCCTTTTATTTGACCCATTAGCAGAATTTAACTCAAAGAGGTAATTTCTTCCTCTATGAACAAAGTCTATATTTGTCTTCCATGAAACCTCTGTATCCTTAGTGTTGAGTAGTAAAATTAACAGGTATGGGATCATCTTTGGAGATGGGGCAGGCTTACCTAGAAAATGTGAGGTGAATTGTCTTTTGACTGCTGATAGAGTCCTAGAAGAAAGGGTTGGCTTACTCCAAGTATATGGATTTCTGTGACACCCTATGGATTACACTGTTGGAAGGGTAGAGGATGAAAGGAGTTGACTTCCCATAAGAATAATACAATAAGTATTGACCAAGTAGGTCTTTTCTAACAAATACAAGTATGGTTTAATTACAGAAAATTTATTAACACAATTCATTTCATTAATGAAATATATAGGTCATATTAACAGCTGAGAGAAAAGCTATTATCAAATTCAAGAGCCATTAATATGAAGATAGAATAAGAAGGAAAAACTTAAGAATGATGAAGAGATAAAACATATTTAACAAAACTCAACACCAAACATAACTTGAAATGTTAAAAAAATAATATCAATAATAATCAGAAAATAGATAGGGATTACCATTACCCTATCATTTAATAATGCCTTCTAAAAACTGCTGAATGTAATTAAATATGACAATAAAATAATCGACATAAATATTGGAAAAGTAAAACTACACTTTATTTTAGGATGATTTTATGGTATGCTTTGAAAACTCAAGTACTATTTAAAAATATACATAATTTATAAGGATTTGTTAAAGTAACTACATTATCAGATATTTGTACCAAAATCAAGTTTTATCTATATAAGTAATAATAAATACAAATTCAACAAATTTATTCATAGTATAGAAAAAATGATAAAAATTAAGAATACATTTCACTATCAAAGCATAGAACTGGAAAGACATGACTTCTGGCATGAAAGCATGGGGAATTCACTGACCTACTTCTCAGTAAAAACGGTGAAAATTATGGAAAAACAAATAATGACCCTGGAAATTACTGTAAGGGCAAAGAACCCTTGAAAAAATTTAAGAAAACCCATAAAAATTCAGAATGAATTTCATTTTCATAAGAGTATGAAGAATTTTCAACATGAGAACACTCTCAAAAATAGTAGAGGATTTGACAGAAGTCAGTTAGGAGGATACTTGTGGCTCTAGTGAAGATACAGTCTAGACTGTTGGCTAGCTAGTTTGTAGGAGAGAACTGTAGAATAAGAGAATTGGAGGAAGCCCTCTTAGAGTCAAAACAATTATCAAATGCTTACCTCATAGTATTCCATGAAAGAAGTCACAATTTGATTGCATTTGTTTGTATAGAAATGTATACCCTAGAGCATTACTGAAAACAGTGAAGCGTTTGGTTGGGAATTAGTGGAAATTAACAGCTGGGTATGGTCAGGGAAAGAATGGAAAAGAGCGCTACCAGTACTGCTCTCCTTATAGCATGACTGTGGGTGTACACAGAGCTGTGTCTCCCTGAGGAACAACATCAGAGGTTTATCTCTATGGATGTAAAATATAATTCTGTAATATAATCCAGCCAGCCACTAAACAAATCAATAAGCAAATGAAAATAGCAAGCCCTGGAGAGAGCGGATCAGTACTCAGAATTGTTATATTATCTAAAAAGCACAATTTCCAGGGGCACTTAAGTGGCTCAGTCGGTTGAGGGTTGAGTGTCTGACTCTTGATTGGCATAGGTTATGAACCCAGGGTCATGGGATTGAGGTCCACTTGGGGCTCCAACCCGAGTTCAGAGTCTGTGCTCTCTGCTTCTCTCCCCCACTTGCACTCTTTCTCTCTTTCAAAAAAAAAAAGTACAATTTCCAACAAAAAAAGGATGCCAAGAAAAAGAAAAGTGTGACCCAATCAAAAAAAAAAAAAAAAAGGCACACAGTAGAAACTACCACATTACTGTCAGATGTTATATTTAACAGAAAAGAGATTTCAAAGTAGCATTTCTAAATATGTTCACAGAACTAAGGAAAGTATGATTAAAGAAGTAAGTGAAGAATCACTATAATGCTCACCTGAAACTAATATAACACTGTATGTTAGCTAATTGGAATTAAAATAATTTTTTTTTAAAAAAGAAGGAAAGATATTATGAAAATGTCATAACAATAAGAGAATATCAATAAAAAGATGGAAATTATAAAAAAAAGAATTGAATGGAAATTTTGGAGTTGAAAAGTATAACTCAAAAATTCACTAGAGGGCCCCAATTTTAGAACTGACATGATAGAAGAAACAATTGGTGAATTTGAAGAAAAAATTATAGAGATTATTCAACCTAAAAAACTGAGGGAAAAAAAGATGAAGACAAATCAATGGAGCCTCGAGGAATTATGGTATAATGTTAGCATTAGTCATACTAACATATATGTAATAAAAATAGGGAGGAGAGCAAAAGGAAGAGAAAAAAATATTCAAGAAATATAAATGAAAAGTTCCCAACGTTATTTAAAAGAAATAACCCCTACATCCTGGAAGCTTAATGAACTCCAAGTAAGATAAAAGTAAATAAACCCACAAAAAGACATAATATAGTAAACATGCTAAAAATCAAAGACAAGGCAAAATTTTGAAACCAGCAAGAGAGAAATAATGGACCATTGACCACTGACAAATGAATCCAAATAAGATTAACAGTTGACTTCTCAGAAAAAAAACAATGGTGTTCACAAGTAGTTGAAAACTGACACCAATACCAATCTTCACTTATATTTCTTTCAGAGCATTACCAAAAAAAAAATAAAGTTTACATTTTTTTCCTATATTCTCTTTTTTCCCCCTATAGTCTCACACCTCCTAACTCTTCTAGAGCTTCCTACTCTCCATCTAGGTAGTCCACTTTACCAAAAACGGTTCTTTCCATGAAGAACGAGACTACCAGCTCTTGTCTTTTTGTCCTTTCTTTTTTATTTCCACTTCTCCAGTATTGTCTGTTTGTACCTATTCCAAAACCCAACTTACAAAAAATGAGAACTCTCTTTAGGGCTTGAACTTAAACAGGAAAATATAAAATTCTCTTTTTTAAGAGGGTTGGACTGTTGGAGTGCTGAGGAATATCAAAAAGTAGCACAGGTTAATCTGTGGGACCTCATTCAGGGGTTATTTGGGTTTTTACTCTGAAAGAGAAGTTTGAACCAACATCTGAAGGATGACTAGTATTAGCTGGATGAAGAATGGGAAAGAACATTTCAAGCAAAGGGGATTATTTGCACAAATATCCTGAGGTAGAAATGAGAATGATGCATTGGAGAAGCAGAAAAAGAATTTTGTTGCTTGAAAAGCAATGAGTAAAGTTTAAAACAGCAATGAGGTAAGGTTTGTGGTTTACACAGTTACAGAATGTGTTATATTTTGTATTCCATATTAAGCCAGTGTTTTTCTCTATTTTCCTTCCCATAGTTGACATTTCATGACTCTAACTCTTTCAATCATGAATGATTAACCTACTGTCATTGACCTACCTGGAAAGGATCCACTCAAGTGGATATCTTAATTCAGAGAGTTCCAAAGAAATTGCAATATCTTAATTCAGAGAGTTCCAAAGAAATATGGTTTTATTATTTTTAAGCACAGGCAGAAATTGGCAATGTTCACATGGTACTTCTTACAACTCCTTAGAGGGATGTTTAAGGGGGTGGAAGAGGCTATCAGTAATTAGTAGCAACATTTGAATATAATTAGACCTTTGATGCCTTATAAACTGATTCTGAATAAACGTTTAAAGCTATGTTTGTATTCTTCAATTTTTTTTTTCAGAAAAAAAGCATTTCTGTCAAATTTCAAATAAGGAAGTGAGTTAAAGAGGTTTTACTAACATCATTTGGCTCACCTGGGAGGCCCTAAATACATATGCAGGGTTTCCTAGAAGACAATCAGTTTTGACTTTAGATCAGTAACTAAGGAAGCCTCCCTGCCTGAGGTGAAAAAAAGCAAACCAACAAACAAACAAAAAAAAAAGGACAGAATTTCTTTCACCTTACTTAATGATGTTTTTGCATATCTTCCCCACCTGCCATGCAGCATTTAAATTTTCTCTACTTTGGAAATTTCTATCCTGATTGTGTCTACTTCTACACACTGCTATTTGGGGGGCAGGGGAGGGAAGGGATAAGGAGAGAATTGTAAGGAAAAATGTGCCAGCTCATCAAGCCTGCTCCCCTCCCAAAAGGTGATATATATGCACATAATTGTGTGAGGGAAAGAGGGACCATTTTACCAAGCATGAGTGTATGAAGTCTTGTGAACATGAGTGTGTTGAGTATTCTTGTATTTTTGTGATTTTTGCATCTGATTCAGTGTGAAAGATGAGAATGTATGTGATATATATACATATATCTCACACATATGTGTGTGTATATATCTTTCAAAACTTATTCATAAAACAATAAACTGAGACTTCTGGTCTATATATTGCAAGTCTCTTTTCTTTGGATGTCTGCCTGTGAAAAGCTTATGAAATAGAGACTAAATTACTTGTTTGAAATGTCTGGTTACAGCTACTTATTTTCTGTTTTTTAACTGTTACTGATCAACCTATTAATCAGGAACATTTATTAATTTTACCGTGCTGAGAAGGAAGGGGTGTTACATATGGAAACCTTAACTTTAAAGAACTCAGCAACAAAGAGAAATTGCAAGAAGGAATCAAGCTGCTAAATATAGTCTACTCTCTTGAGTAAACAAATGACGACAGTTCTTTTCAAGAGCACTCAAGAGTAAAAGCGTGGTGAAGCACAGTGTTCTTGCAGGGAGAGATTATAATTCCTTTTTACTAAGTCCCACCTTATGGGCTACACATGTCAAGAAGGTGGTTTGTCGGTTGACTGGGTTTCATTTTGAGCCACTGTTTATCCAGAAACTCCCGTTCTCTCTTCTTCTTTCTCATCAGTGAATATTGTGGAATAGAATGTATTTATTTCCTATTTGATAGTCTCAGATGTACAGAGAAGGGAAAGAAACATATGAAGAAAAGAAGGAAGGAAGGAGTGAATCCAAGAAAGAAAGGCACCAAGGATAAGCTGAAAAGATAAGGACATGAGAGTAGCCAGAGGTCTAGACTCTAATAATTACTTGGCCATTCAAGATATGAAATCATATCCTCTGCCCTTTCAGTTAGTAGACTAAAATAGTTGTTGTCAGTTTTCAAAACGTATTCTGTGGATGATAGATTACCTTGTGAGGTAAGAGGTAGGATTTTTATCAATTTCATGATATGAATTTGGGAAAAGACTCTATCTCTAATACATATTTGAAAATCCTTGGATTTTTACTAGTCTTTGTTTTAAAATCTAGTTTGTCTGATACAAGTATGGCTACTTTGGCTTCCTTTTCACCTCCATTAACATGGTAGATAATTCTCCATCCCGTCACTTTCAATCTGCAGGTGTAACTAGGGCTAAAATGAGTCTCTTGTAAACAGGGTATAGATAGATCTTGGTTTTGTTTGTTTGTTTGTTGTTTTTTTTAATCCATTCTGATACCCTATGTCTTTTTATTGGAGCATTTAGTCCCTTTACATTCAGAGTGGTTATTGAAAGATACGAATTTAGTGCCATTGGATTACCTGTAGAGTTGGTGTTTTTGGTGATGTTCCCCAGTCCTTTGTAGTCTTTGTTGCTTTGGTCTTCTTCTTCCTCTTTTTTTCCCCCTCCACTGAGAGAGTCCCCCTTAAAATTTCTTGCAGGGCTGGTTTAGTGGCCACAGGCTCCTTTAGCTTTTGTTTCTCTGGGAAACTATCTCTCCTTCTATTCTGAATGACAGCTTTGTTAGATAAAAGTCCTCTTGACTGCATATATTTTCCCATTCAGCACATTGAATATTTCCTGCCATTCCCTTCAGGTTTTTCAGTGGACAGGTCTGCTGCTAACTTTATGTGCCTACCCTTGTAGAAGGACCTTGTGCTTTCAGAATTCCCTCTTTATCTTTGTACTTTACAAGTTTCACTACGATATATCATAGTGTTGCTTTTTATTTTTTTAGGGGAGTTCTTTGTGCCTCTTGGACTTGAATTCCTGTTTCATTCCCCAGATTAAGGAAGTTCTCAGCTATAATTTATTCAAATAAACCTTCTGCCCCTTTTTCCCACTCTCCTTCTTCTGGGACTCCTATGATACAGATATTTTATTTTATGGAATCACTAAGTTCCTTAATTCTCCCCTAGTGATCTAATAGTTTCCTTTCCCTCTTCTTTTCAGCTTCATTATTTTTCATAATTTTATCTTCTATATCACCTTTTCTCTCCTCTGCTTCTTCAATCCTTGTTGTGACTGTATCCAGTCAGTTTTGCATCTCAGTTATAGCATTTTTTTTATTTCAGCCTGACTAGTTTTTAGGTCTGTGATCTCTGCAGCAAGGATTTCTCTGGTATTTTCTGTTTTTTTTTCAAGCCCAGCCAGTAGTTTCTGACTGTTATTCTAAGTTCTTGTTCAAATATATTGCTTATGTCTGTTTTGACAAAGTCCCTGGCTGTCATTTCTTCTTGACCTTTCTTTTGGTGAGAATTCCTCCATCTTGTCATTTTGCTAAGTTTCTGTCTTTGCATATTTTAAAAACTTGTTTCCTGCACCTGAGAGTAACGCTATATTAAAAAGGGGTCATACATTGTCCAGGGCCTGGCACTTCAGGAAGTGTTTCTAGTGTATGCTGTGTGCACTCTGCTGTTGAATGTGGGTTGCTCTTTCTCAGTGGTTAGTCCTCTATAGGGTTCCTCCTTGCTTGCAGTGGGGGAGTGTTTGGCCTTTTAAGTAGGCATGCTTTGATTTGTGTGTTAGAATGAGCCTGGAAAAAAAGGGGGGGAGGGAGCCTGATCCTAAAAAATGAAAAAAGGAAATGGAATAAAAAAAAAAACAGAGAATCAAAAACTGTAAATCTGTTTCCAAAGAAAACAAAAGGAAGAAAGGAAGAAAGGAAGAAAGGAAAGAAGGAAGGAAGGAAGGAAGGAAGGAAAGAAGGAAGGAAAGAAGGAAGGAGAAAAACTGAAGCCTGATCCAAGAGAGAGACAGAGAGAGATAGAGATAGAGAGAGAGAAGGAAATGAAACAGACAAACAAACAAGAAATTATGAGCCTAATTCCAAAAGGAAAAGAGAAGAAATAAAAACATGAAAAAGAAAGAAAACAAAGAATGAGCCTGGTTCTATTCCCACCAGAACTGCAGGTTTCATTATGAAACACTCGTGTTTCAGTATTCTCATGGGATTCAGGGTGCTGCCTGTGCTGGTCTTCTGGAGGAGAGGGCTACTACATTGGCTTAGAATCAGTCTTTTCCCAGTAAATAAGCAGTTGCCAGACTCAGGGGGGCAGGCTTTGGTGTAAGTGGATCCCACCTCCATTGGGGGCCACTGTGCTGCTCACTGATGTCCCATGGTGTTGGTGTTAGGCAGAAAATGGTGCCACCCCAATCTTTTGTCCTGGACTGAGGATCTCACCCCTCCACTACCATCACTATTCAGGCAGCCCTTACAGAATATTAAGGGCACTCAGCTCACTCTGTACCACAACTCAACTGAGCTGGGATTCAAAACCTGAAGTCTTAAAGGACCTGGCACCACATGGACCCACACCCTCCTCTAGAGTGGAGATTCTTCATGCATGTCTGAAGTCCTTCATCCCAGAAAAACAGTCCCATACCTGCACAGTTGGGGGATCTATGGTTTAACACTGCTAAAAGCAGCAAAAAGGTTATATTCCCTCTGGGTGAGCCTCTGTCCCCTGCTGATGAAAGGCCTCTTGCTGGCACCTGCAGTCTTTTGTCCTTGGAGAGGCAATATACCCTCCAAAAGTATTCCAGGAAAGGTAATATTCTCTCCCAATGTGCCCTGGAGATCCCTACACCACACTATGCACTCTGGGGCCAGCTCCTTCCTTCTCCCCAGGAGTGCATGCCACAACTCCACTCTGAAGAAAGTCATGAACTTCCAAAACTTCAGAGTTTGAGCTGCAAATGCTGTTTGCAAAAACAAAACAAAACAAAACAAAACAAAACAAAACAAAACACCCGTGACACTTAGTACTTCCTACTCCCCGGTCTGTGGTCCAAAGAGGTTTTCCTCTTGTTTGAACCTAATGCCACACTCTCTCCACACTTTTCTCTTTCTCTCCCTTTTGTCTCTCCACAAAAAGCTTTCTCTCCCCTCCGCAGCACCACCATTTTTCTCTCACCCAATTCACTTCCATGCATCTCGCACCCACCAAGCTGTCTCCCTCCAACCTCGAAGCTCCTTCTACCACTTCACAGATCAATTTCCTGGGTCAATATCCTGGGTGTTATAAATGATTTGACCTTAATACAGCTGTGTTTGAAGGAAAGCCCAAGGACCCCCTACTTCTTCATCATTTTAACTCCTCCCCCAGAGATTCTCTTTCTTCATCATAGTTTGGTCTCTTGAAGGTGACAGTTTCCTTTTACAGTGTCCAGGAGTTCAGAGAGAAAAGGATTTTTTAAAAGACCACACAGGAGATATTTTCAAGATTTCAGTGATCTCAAAGGGAGGCAAAATACTGTCACAGATACTGCCACTTTTTTTACTCTCATTTGATCTATATTCCCTTTTTACACCAAATTAAATTCCATGGTCAGTTAATATGATCACTGCTTCACATATATTTCAATTTTTCCCTCCACCTAATGTTATTGGACTCTTGCATTAAAATTGAGCCTTGCTTAAATGCAACTCCTCACCCACTCAGAGCTTCATCAGTATAGCTAAATGTGGCTGGAGAAAAGCATATTAACCTATTTTAATATATTTTAGCCACTCAGGTTAAAATATGGCCACAAACATCAAGTATGCCCTTTATTGCTCTGCAGTCAAGCTATATTTCCCTAGTCCACTCATTTTATTACTTGCCTAGAGGGTTATTTCAAACACTCCTTTCTCTCTTCATATTCAATTTTTACCCTACTTTCTACTTTACTGGAAAACTTGAAGCAATCAGAAGAGAACTTCCACAAACTTCCCTTCCACAGCTTACTTACATACTAGCAGTTGTGTCCATTAACTTACTTTGTCTTCCATCACTGCATAGGGATTATTCATGCTTCTATCTAAAACTGACCCCCATATCTGACATATGTATCACCCTTTCACCTGTTCAGGTACATCACTCAAAATGCTCCCCTCTGGGGGTGTCTGGGTGGCTCTGTCGGATAAGCATCCTACTTCAGCTCAGGTTATGATCTCATGGTTCATGGGTTCGAGCTCCATGTGGGGCTCTGTGCTGATGGTTCAGTGACTGGAGCCTGCTTCGGATTCTGTGTCTCCCTCTCTCTCCGATCCTTCCCTGCTTGCACTCTGTCTCTCTCTCAAAAACAAACAATAAAAAAGTTAAAAAAAATGTTCCCCTCTGTCTTCTATGTCATCATTATTATACCTTCAAACATACTGCTATTTCTTCTACCTTTAAAAAAAAATCTCTTTATTTCACTTCTCCTTCAACTACCATCCTATTTCTTCATTACCCCTATAGCAAGTCATCTAAAAAATACTGTATTTGCCCACCAGGCTCTTTCTTCCCATTTTTTTTCCAACCCACTGCTTCAAACTGGTCCCACTACCCCACTGAAACTGCTGTTACTAAAATATATGAATAATCTCCACATGTTCAGTTCAGTAATATATCCTGACTCCTCATTTTTACTTAATCTGTCATTAGAGTTTTACACAACTTATCACTCCCTTCTCTTGTAAATTCTATTTAGTTCTAGGGTACCATATGCTTTTGGTTCTCTCCCTTCCTTCTCATCTGTTATTAGTCTGTTTTGCAGGTTCCTCTTCTTTCTCAATTACCTCTCAGTTCTTAGACCTTCTGTCCTCTCTACCCATATCCACTACCAGAATGAAATCATCTCTAGTGTCATGACTTTAAGTAATATCTATCTATATCTATATCTATATCTATATCTATATCTATATCTATATCTATAAATGCTAATGATTACCATCCAGGTTGTCTCCTTTGAAATCCTCATAAATCCAGTCAGTATGTTTCCCTGAAATCTACACTCTTATGTCCAATTTCCTACTTGACAATTTCCCCCTTGGATGTCTGATTAACATCTTACAATAACAGTGTCCAAAACAGAACTCATAACTTTCTGCCCCACTTCTAAACGTGCAGCATTCACTTTCCTCATGTCACTTAAGGCACACAACTCTATTCTTTCATTACTCAGGCTGGAAATCATGGTATTCTTACTTTCTCTGTACCCCATGTCAGTATAAAACAAAGTCCTCCACTTAAATTTTATATTCAGAATCACATCACTTTATACTTTTCCAATCTAAGCCACTATCATTGCTTTCATGGATAACTTCAATTGATTTCCAACTGATTTACCTACTTTCCCCATTGTGCCTTTCCAGTCTATTTCAGCATAATGGCCAGGAAGATCATATTAAAATGTAACTGGGTCATGCCTCTTCTTTGCTCAGAACATTGTGGTCTTCTCCATCACACTCAAAATAAGAGTTACAATAGCCTGTGAAACCTTATACAACCTAACTTCCAATTAGCTCTATAAGCTCATCTCTTACTGGTTTTTTCTCAATCCATACAGACACTACAACCTCCTCACTTTACAGGTATATGCCAGACATGTGATTGCTTAAGAACATCATACAGCCTTTTCCTCTGCCTATAATTCTTTCCCCAGATCGTCACATGTCTTATTACCTTTTTCAAGACTGGTATAATGTTAATTTCCTAATGTATACCACCCTGGCCATCTGTTAAAACCTGCACACTTAATATCTAGTACTCATAAATCTAAAGTCTTTGTATAATTCAAATAGAAAAAAAATGAATCACTCTAGATCTTTAAAACAGAGGACATTTAATATAAAGAATTAATGACAAAGTTTATGGAAGAGCTGAGAAGCCAAAAAAGAGGATGGTGAGGCAACCCAAACATTAGCAACCCCTAGGACTAGAATCCCATAGGACTAGAAAGACTAACAAAGGGTCACCAGTGCTCAGAATCTTGGACTTTCTGGTTTGAAATAAAATCATGAGGGGCGCCTGGGTGGCGCAGTCGGTTAAGCGTCCGACTTCAGCCAGGTCACGATCTCGCGGTCCGTGAGTTCGAGCCCCGCGTCAGGCTCTGGGCTGATGGCTCGGAGCCTGGAGCCTGTTTCCGATTCTGTGTCTCCCTCTCTCT
>NC_064808.1:29656493-29687904 GCF_023721935.1 Panthera uncia | reverse complement strand
CTCTCTCTGCCCCTCCCCCGTTCATGCTCTGTCTCTCTCTGTCCCAAAAATAAATTAAAAAAAAAAATGTTGAAAAAAAAAAAAAATCATGATGGAGACTGCCCGCTATAGCTGAGACCATAGAAGAAGGGACTATTTGGCTAGATGCTCCAGAGAACAGAAAGATGCAGAAGGAGAAACACCTGAACTTCTACCCTCCTCCCAACCTCAACTGTTTCACACTGGGCAGACCCAGATAAAAGTTAGAAGGCCAGGGAGCTTAATAAATATAGTTCCCTGTAAAGCACGACCAAAACTGATCTTGGCAGAGAGTAAGTAGGCAGTTGACTTGAACTTACTGTCTTCTGAGTGTACCAGATAATGCAAATGGTTTATTATTTCTTTACCACCACAAGACCAAAGGTCCACAGGGGCATGGATTCCTTCCATTTTATTCACTGGGATATCCCTAGGAGTTAGAAATATATCTTCCACATAGTAAGTGTCAAACATATTTGTTGAATTGAGTGAATATGGCAAAATATGAGGTTGAAAAATGAATTTAATTCCACCATAAAACTGGATAATTATTTTTATGAGGTAAATTCATCTAACTAACATGAAAATTTTTATTTCCTAGGAATTATCCATAAGGACTTAGTCACCCTTGGATTAATACAGGTCGCATCTTACATAAATCTGTGCCAGCCTTCCTCACGAGATATGGGTATTGGGTGGCACCACTACTTTACTTTAGGAAACTAGATATTCCTAAATATTCCATATATTAATCAACATCGAATGTTCATATCAATCTTATTTGTTCTCATTTTTTTAGTATATATTTACTAAATGTCTGTCTCAGGCTTTACAAATGTTGGATTTCCAAAAGTGGCACAATTGTTGCTCTCAAGAAGAATACAGATGAGGATTTATGAGGCCAGAAAAAAAATAGATGAAAAGTTTAATACTGGAAAGCATTGTATAAACCATAAAATGCTATGTAATTCTTCTTTCCTCATCTGATAATTTCTAATAGTGACCCTCAGCTAGGGCATAATTACTACCTATTTACAAATATTGTGTTTCTCCTACAAATAAAAATTTTAAGGTTAATGTGGAAAGAGCTCTTTAAAGAGAAAGGGTAGATGTTACCTTCTTGGCTCTGTTGAAGAAAAAGCCTTTAAAACTTCTTTTTACACCTAATAGCAGATGTTTTGTTTCCCTCTTTAATTACTTAAGTCCTGAAATGTTTAATGTACATCCTTGAGCCTTCATGTATAAACTTTTGTGAGAATTTAGTGATCAATTTCGTGTTACTTCCTAAAATCCAGAGACTCAAGAGTTTACGTACATTAAACAGACCTATAAGGACTCTTCTAGAAACTTCTAAAATAGAATAGCTTCATTTCGTTCTTCCTGCTCTCCCTCTCTGCAATTATTGATGAGAGGATTTCCTCCCTCCCTCAGCTGTTGACTTCCATAGCAATATGTTCTTGGAGTTCTTTCATTCCTCTCTAGCCACTCCCAAATTGAGGACTCTCCCTCTACTTGCCTTTGACATGCATCCTTCCCAAAATGCCCTTCACCACATCCCAGGATTCCACTTCTGTCCATTCTCTTCCTTCTCTTCCATTTTCTCACTTCTTCTGTTCCCTTTCCCTATCCCTTATTCTTTAATCTCCTTCTCTAATCTTTTAACTTTCTTATCTGCCCTTTTGCCCACTCCTTCTTGCCACACTTCTCCTGGGGAATCTTATATACTACTGTAATTTAAATACTGCTCTTAAGGGGTACCTGGGTGTCTCAGTCGGTTAGACAACCAACTTCAGCTTAGGTCATGATCTCACAGTTCATGAGTTCGAGCCCTGTGTCAGGCTCTGTGCTGACAGCTCAGAGCCTGGAGCCTGCTTCAGATTCTGTCTCCCTCTCTCTCTGCCCCTCTCCTGCTCACACTGTGTCTCTCCCTCTCCTTCAAAAATAAATAGACATTAAAAATAATTTATAAAGACTGCTGTTAATCTGAGAATGTTAAAATGGACATACCTCTCACACAACTCTTACATGGCTGCCAGACTCATCTTTCTTACTGCCAAAGAACAGTTCTACTATCCTCCACACTCCTATGCACTTTCTCGAATACCTTCCCCACAACCTCATTTTTTATTGCATCATGCTGTAATGTGAGGCAGTGGCAAATGAAGGGACAACGGACTCATATCAATAGAACTTTTTTAAAGTTTATTTTATTTATTTATTTATTTATTTATTTATTTATTAACTTATTTAAAGAGAAAGAGAGAAGGGAGAGAGGGAGAGAGGGAGAGAGGGAGAGAGGGAGAGGGGGGAGAAAGAGAGAGAGAGAGAGAGAGAGAGAGAGAGAGAGAATCCTAAGCAGACTCCACACTGACAGCACAGATGCCACAGATCATGTGGGGCTCAAACCCATGAACCATGAGATGATGACCTGAGTCAAAATCATGAGTTGGATGCTTAACAGGTTGAGCCACCCAGGCGCCCCATGTAAATCGAACTTTTAATCTTGGCTCAACCACTTGATTACTGTGTAACCTTGTGCCATCGTTTGATTTCTGAGCTTAAGACTCAAGAACTTTTGTAGCTTCCACCACTGCTCTCTGAGAGAGAGAACTTACTGCATTGAGGCCACCATGCCATCAAGAAGCCCTAGAAGTAGGGGCTCCTGGGTAGCTCAGTTGGTTGAGCAACCAACTCTTGGTTTCAGCTCAGGTCATGATCTCACAATTTGTGAGATCGAGCTCCGCATCAGGCTCTGAGCTGACAGTGCGGAGCCTGCTTAGGATTCTCTCTGTCTCCCTCTCTCTGCCCCTCCTCTACTTGCATGCATTCTCTCTCTCTCTCTCTCTCCCTCTCTCTCAAAAATAAATAAACTTAAAAAGGAGACGAAGAAGAAGAAGAAGAAGAAGAAGAAGAAGAAGAAGAAGAAGAAGCAGCAGCAGCACGAGCAGCCTTAGAAGTAGATGGAAATGTTCTAAACCTCATTTATGGCGATGGTTGCAATACACAATAAAGTTATTAAATATCATGGAATTCTACACTTGAAATAGGTAAGCTTTATGATGTTTAAAATATATCTTAATAAAACTGTTAAAAATCAAACAAAAAGAGGCCCTGAATGAAGACCACATGGAAAGAAAGGCACAGTCCTCCCAGGTATCCCAGCTAAGCCCAGTCCCCAAGCAACTACTAGCTCAACACAGCCAAATGAGTATGTCTAAGCAAGACCCGTCAAACCAAGAATTTTGATGGGGCGCCTGGGTGGCTCAGTCGGTTAAGCAGCCGACTTCGGCTCAGGTCATAATCTCGCGGTCTGTGAGTTCGAGCCCCGCATCGGGCTCTGTGCTGACAGCTCAGAGCCTGAAGCCTGTTTCAGATTCTGTGTCTCCCTCTCTCTCTGACCCTCCCCCGTTCATGCTCTGTCTCTCTCTGTCTCAAAAATAAATAAACGTTAAAAAAAAATTAAAAAAAAAAAACAAGAATTTTGAGACACTTTAAAATCAGAGCTATTTTAAGCATCAATAAATCATTGGTATAATCCATCTGCATAGATTATCCTTATTCTAATTTTTAACACATATCTGGAACTCAGGTTACTTCCTTGAATTTGCAACCCCATACACATATACACACATCTACAAACGTTAAAAGAAAGTGCATACGTTTATATGATAGACATTACTGAAGGGCTCCAGAAAGAATTTACAGAAGAATATTAGGTATCCTTAGGGGCGCCTGAGGCTTAGCCCATTAAGTGTCTAACTCTTGGTTTCAGCTCAGGTCATGATCTCACAGTTCATGAGTTCAAGGGCTCTGTGCTGATGGTGTGGATCCTGCTTGGGATTTCTCTCTCCCTTTGTCTCTGACCCTCCCCAGCTTGTGCAGGCTCTCTTTCTCTCCCCATCTGTCTCTCAAAAAATAAATAAATAAACATAAAAATTTAAAAAAAGAATGTTAGGTATCCTTTTTCTTAAAGTTCTTTCACTTTATCACTCTCTCTTCCCTCCTTTCCTCTCTCTTCCTTCTTCCCTTCTCCCTGCTTCCAAATATATGTATGATACACCCTTACTTACACAGCATGGTTTACTTCTTGGTTTCCTTATGTTTCATCATCTGAGGTCTCAGTTTTATTCCCAATGATCTGTCAAAATATTTTCCTAACTAAAAGCAATCCCTACAAAACCATCCCAGAGCTGTTACGATTATTCATTATCTTACCACTGTATGTATGAAGATTTTATATATATATGTACATATATATACATATATATACACATACATATATATACATACATATATATGCACACACATATATATGCACATACATATATATGCACATATATATGTGTATATATATTATATGTATTGTATATATAATGTATATATATCATCCTGTACAATGACTGACACATATAAATTCTAATAAAGTTTATCATTCTTCATGCCTTCCACATCTTGTTTCACCGTATGTCAATCTATTCACTATATATCACTCTATCTAGTAGGTGGTTAGAAAATTTAAAAGCGTGCTGACCTTCTCTACATCTGCCATTATCACTCTAATCTCTTGTGTTATTGTTTCCTTCTCAGCAATACCTTAAGCATGTATCCCCTTATCCACATTCCTGCACCAAAATTCTAGGTCAAACTCTCTCCATATGTCATCAGCATTGGCATAATCTCACCTTAATTTTCCTTTCTACCTTTAATTCATATCTCTTCTAAACAATGCTCCAGGGCAAAAGTTGCTGAATTATTTCACACAAGCCAGATGTGGCCCAACATCTATTTTTGTAAATAAAGTCTTACTGGAACACAGCCATGCCCACACATTTCGTGTATTATCTAAGGCTGCTTTTGCATTTTAGCATCAAAATTGAGTTATTATGAGAAAGATCATATGACACACAAAGCCAGAGCCTTACTCTGGCTCTCAGAAAAAGTTTTCAGCAACCCCTGTTCTACAATCTGCCATAATGTTCTTTTTAGAGCACAAAACATTTTGCATGGTTCCTTTATTGTTTTTAAAAGTAATATAACTTACTATTTAACATTTTTGAAGCTGGAGGAACATTTGTCAGTTTGTTAACAGGACTTCAACACGGATAGTGAAATTGTATTAATAAATTTCTATAACTTGGTATGTTGTAACTTGGTATTGAAATACTATTAACATGAAATACTATTTTATACAAAATCATGGATGACATGTTTTATAATAACAAAAAGTAATGATTTGGAAAGAATGTGAACTCACTTCTCTGAGACTTCCAATGATTATTTTTGCTTTCAAGAAAATATCTCAATCCTTTGTAAAATGCACAATGCCCTCATAATTTCCCCAAACTTCTCTTTCCAGCTGCCTATGCTCACTATGCCTCATACTGCCTCTCACAGACTCTAGCTTAGTGGATCTTAAACTTTAATGGGCTTAAGAACTGCTGAAAATTCAGGTTTCTAAGTTCCATTATTTAGTATATTTGCAGTGAGACCAAGAATTTATACTTTTAATAAGCACCCATTCTAGTAGTTTATGGGTCACATTTCAACACAGCTTTGCATTGTGAAATCAGACTTGCCTAGGTTAAAATCCTGACTCCAATATTCACTAGTTACCTGACCTTGGGAAAAATGACATAAACCCACTAAAGCTCAGTTTTCTTTTCTTTGAAATGGGACACTACACGTTTTTGCCTCATTAAGTTTTTTGGAAGGATGGTACAGGTTAAAGGTTTAACACAGTGCTTGACTCTGAATAAATATTTGGTAAACGTTTTTTGTTTTCTCTATTGCTTCCTTGTTATTATCAATGATATCATTATTTTTTTAAATGTTTATTTTTGAAAGAGGGAGACAGAGTGCCAGCAGCGGAGGGGCAGAGAAGAAGAGAGACACAAAATCCAAAGCAGGCTCCAGGCTCTGAGCTGTCAGTACAGAGCCCAGTATGAGATTTGAACTCACAAACCATGATATCATGACCTGAGCCAAAACTGGGCGCCTGACTGAGACACCCAGATGTCTAAGTCAATGATATCATTATTTTAATTATAGAACTCTCTTTGAATCATAATGAATTCCAGGCCATTCCCCATGTCACATATATGTCCTCAGGTCATATTCCCTTGCCATTACACATTAGTGTCTCTTTCTGTAATATCCTTCTTCACCCCAGCCCCATGTTTGTTTACTGAGTTAACTTCTACTCATCCTCTAGTGACCAATTCATACATTGCCTTCATATATCTTTCCCTTAACTTGACTTTCCTCACCAAAGCTAAATCCATCTCTCTCTCTCTCTCTCTTTCTCTCTGCTGCATCCTCATAATACTCTGCATGTACCACAGTACTAGTACTTATTATATTAAATTTTGCATGTTTTTATGAGCCCAGAAGAGACTGTGATCTCTTTGAGAGTAGGTATCCTGCCAAAATCTATCTTTGCATTATCATTATTGTCATCATTGTGGCCACCGTTTATTCTGGGTTCCCATGAGATAAATCTCATATTAACCATGTGTTTCTGATGCTTTGACATCTGGGGAGTAGCTAACCCTGGAGTGCCTGCCTCTCCCAGGACTAATTAATTCCTAGAGATAGGAAATGAATCACCTGTTAGAACTTTTTTTTTTTTTTAATACACAGAAACCCACCAATCCCGAGCCCTAACCCCCAACCACCTCCTTTATCAATCTGTTACATTTAAAGCCACTCTTCTGCCCTAATCACCCCAGGACCAGGTACCAGACAACTAGAGGTTACCCCTGTGCCGCAGCGCCCACTGTAATAATTCAAACTGACCCGCCCTAAAACTGCCTACCCTGCTTGACCCATTCCTTCCCAAGGAAACCACAGTGAAGCCTCTTCTGCATTTTCCTCTCACTTGTGCTGCTTCAGGACACCCTGGTGGTTGTGTGTGTGCCCCACCTCAACCCCCCATGGAGTGGTGTGCCCCTTCCTTTTGAGATTTGAGTATTTTTTCAATAGAAGTTGTCTCCTGATCTGTTGGATTTAATATGTTTAATGTTAACATAGCTAGTAAAATCTATATTTTAAAGCAGTCCCTTTCATGAATTTTAAAATTTTATTTTTTTAATTTTTTTTAACGTTTATTTTTGAGACAGAGAGAGACAGAACATGAACGGGGGAGGATCAGAGAGAGAGGGAGACACAGAATCTGAAGGAGGCTCCAGGCTCTGAGCTGTCAGCACAGAGCCCGACGCGGAGCTCGAACTCACAGACTGCAAGATCATGACCTGAGCCGAAGTCGGACGCTTAACCGACTGAGCCACCCATGCGCCCCTGTGAATTTTAAAATTTTAAAAATCACTTAAAAATTCTTACTGTAGCCATGTGCAGTTGGTTTCTTACCAAGATGAGAAAACTATACACAAGCTGTTTAAGTAACTTGTACAAGGTCACATGACTAGTAGGCAGCAGCCATAATTCAAATCCAGGTCTCCAGATCCTGAGTTCTCTTTTCTGTACAGCTTCTAACACTTCTCCATCACACCTGCCTCCTCTCAAGGATTAACTCAGGCATGCTGCCTGAGTGCTAACACATTGATTCAAAGTATCTATGTTAGTTTCATCTATCTATTTTTTTCTATCTGCCCCCTTACAATATCAACAAAATCTACATCCTTTGGGGGATTCAGAGTTGGGGAAACTTATGGGAATTCTTACATGGTCCATTGAAAAAGTGGCTTACCTGATATTTCTAAATGACTGCAGGAAAGTTAATTTTGAAATGAAATTTGAAAAGAATACTAATTTGTTTGGATGAAGCTAGTTTTAGATCAGTGTAAAAATAATTAAAGTACAAATACCACCTCAACTTGATTCATTAGCTATTAACAGGAAACTAGTTCTATAAGTGATAAGAATTTGACATTGATTAAAATCTACTTGACGCTAAGCTCTAGGAATCTCTATCCTAAGTAACAAGTTACTTAAACGAGGTGGAATCCATTAAGTAACTGCTCCCTGCAGTTCTTTGTATTTACCCTGAAGTCTGGATTCTATTTAACTTCTTTTTAATTTCCAGTATCGCCACTAGGTGGCAGCAGGAATTAAATAATACCTCTGCCTTAGTTTTCTGGTTTTCAAAATGCTTTTTGCAAGAGTGGGGAATCATTTTGGAGAATAATATCACCACCACTGCCGCCACAAAGGCATGGTTAAAAAAAGGGCTTAATGCTCACAATAATTAAAATAACCTCGACCACTTCAAACTCACTACAGTCAGCATATTACTACCTCAGTAAAATGTCCGATTAAAGAATTTATTTAACCTGCTTTCCCAGTGGAAACATTGTCACAAGGTCTAAATTTTCATTATTTAATAGATTAAATTTATTAATTCTATGAACCCAAGGCACACATATACAACTACGTGCTCAATATTTCCATTTGGATGCCTAATAACTACCTCACATTTAAACAAAGCACTCAATTTCTCTCCCTCAGACCTGATACCTTACCAAACTTTAACCATGTCAGAAAAGGAAAGCAACATTCTTTTCATTGCTTAATCCAAACATCTAGGAGCTGTAATTATTTCTCTCTCTTACTCCCATTCTACATCCTCTACGTCAGGGATGCTTTGACTCCACCTTCAAAACGCATTGCAGAAGTTACCACTTAATTTCCATCTTCACTGCTACAATTGCTATAGATAATTATCTATCTGCCATTATCTATCACAGGAATGACTTCAAAAGCCACCTACCTGGACTCTCCTTTTCTTGTTGTTGCCCTACAACTCACGATCCATATGTTAACCAGCATGATAGTTTAAAATATAATACTTGTCACACCACTTTCTTAAAATCTTCCCCAAAATTAACAGTGCCCTTAAAATAAAGTCCAAACTCCATAACATGACCTATGTATTTCTTCACACTTAGAAGGTTGCCTGCTCCTTTTACAATTTACACACTTGCTCACAGTGCTCCAGTAATATTGAACTTCTCCAACCCCTTCACACATGCACACCAATCGCTCACTCCTGCCTTAGAGCTTTGCATTAGTTATTTCTTCCCCCTGGAATGCTCTATTCCCCGTTCTGTCCACTGCTGGCACCTTCTCATTATTCAGATCTCAGATCATCCACATTTTACCTAGCCAGACCACTAACAGTGCCAATGGCCACTTTCTATCACATTAACCTAATTAGTTCATATCTCTGCACTTGCCACTATCTGCATGATCCTGTTTGTCCATTTGTTAACTTGTTTATTATCTTCTGTCACAAAAATGTGTCACTTAGGCTGGGAATAAATATGTCCGTTATTTACCACAGTGCATTATACTTCATGTCTATAAGAGCATCGCGTGTACTCAATAGATTTTAAAGTAAGTAAATCAATGAATTATGGACAGAGTTGGATCTTTCTTTAGAGACTGAAAAGATGTACCAACATGGCACTGAGGAACATGATCTCTGTATTGATCTTTGGTCTTCACTGAATCTAGTCATCGAGAATAACTTTGTTATTTCTTGTGAAAATCCTCTTCTCACAAGCAAGTGGCATCCTTAATGTTTAGCAAATTTTTCTCTTTGGATAACATTTAATAACAAAATCATGTTGTGTCTTAACATCTATTAACAATGACATGTAATAATGGAATACTTACTCTGGGATAAGCTCTGGGCTAATACTTGACTTTCACAGTCTATTAATTCTCATAACATCCCTATGATTAGGCTACATATTTTATGTATGTATAGGCTACATATTTTCTTAAATATTGTAGTCAATATGGCAAATGAGAGTGGGGGTTGTTGCCAATCATGCCCAGGTTTTACAGCTAAGATGTGCCGAAGCCAAAGTCAGCCTTCCCAATATGGCCCCAGAGGCAGTCCACTTAACTGCTTTATCTTGCTCCCAGAGTTAGTTTCCCTTGGCTGTTGTCACAAATTACCACAAACTCAGTGGGTTAAAAAAGACAATTAATTCTCTTGTAGTCCTAGAAGTCAGAAGTCTGAAATCAGTTCCACTGGGCTAAAGTCAAAGTGTAGACAGAGCTGGTTCCTTCCGAAGGCTCGAAGGGAAGAATTGGTTTCCTTGCTTTTTTTCAACTTCTAGTGGCATCTGCATCCGTTGGCTGTCACTCCAAACCGTGTCACTCCAATCTCTGTTTCCATCATCACATCATTTTCTCCCCAGACTCTGATTCTGCCTGTGTTCGTCTATATAGACCCTAGTGACAATATCAGACCCACCCAGATAATCCAGGATAATCTCATCTCAAGACCCTTAATTTACTCACGTCTGCAAAGTCCCTTCTGTCATATAAATGAACATAAAGGAACTTTTACAGATTCCAAGGATTAGGTTGTGAATATACTTAGGGGGCCATTTTTCAGCCTCCAAGATTCCCCATGCTGGCTGGTGGTAGGAAGGAGACACCAGGCAGACTCATTTGCTACCTAAATGACTTAGACACACACAAGCCTCTCTCTATATGCAATTCAAGCTAATGCTTCAGTAAAATTACAGAATACAGAACATCATGGAACTTTGGCATCACTCATAAGTAATTTATGCTGAAAATGCTTGTAGTCCAATATAATTGATAACAAAATGCCTACAAAAACTTTGAGACTATCTAAGCCTGAAAGATATTAAACACAGATATTTAAGACTAAGTCTTAATGCATCCCCTTTCTGCTTTCAGTTTGAGCTTCCTATCTAATAATCCCTCTGACGTGCTATGGATGATTTTTACTTAAAAGAGAAGACTATTTTACAAGGTTCAAAAGCCCTTGCCTCATTGAGATATGACTTAAGTGAATTAACTTGAAAGAGAATTGATGCTGGGTTTTATTAAACCAGCTCCTAGATGCTAGTTACAGAAAATGAACAATGATATCGCCAGCAGTAAAATACCTTGTAAAGTGCCCAATAGCTTCTATAAATAAATTTGCAACTCACTTAGGATGTAAACAGTACAGAGGAAGCCTTGAATACATCAGCAAGGCTGTAAAATGATGCTTTTGCTTTCCTTTACTTCTGACCTCTCAATTCCAAAGGCTTCTCAAAAGTGGGTTTGTGGTAGCATATCATCCCCAAGTTGCTGCTCTCAGCATGTCTGGCAATATAGAGCTTCCACTGAAACTTTCATTTTATCATATCCCTGGAGGCAGAACAACTTTCCAAGTCTAAAGTGGTTCTGTAAGAGGAATAGTTTAAGCACAGGACCATGTCCAATCAAGGTCAAATTGTCTCTCATGGCACATTTTTAACAGCCACTACAACTGAGTGTTTCAATTCATTTTTCTTTTGCACACAGATGAAAATATATGATAACCCTAGGAGAAATGGTCATTTTGCTATAAAGCAACATTGTTCAAATTCTTTTTGGCAGAAGGTGAGGTCATTTAGTAAGGAAAAAAAAATGTCCCATTGCAAACGTTGTTGAATAATACTTTATTCTGTGTTCCTTTTCAGGACATTGAAATAGCAGAGTAACATTGTAAAGACTCTGAGAAGTCCTGCAATAAGAGAGCATCAATTACTTTGTTTAACCTAGCATTTTAGACTACTAACTCCCTTATCTCTCTGGATATTGACTACCCGCATCTTACAGAAGGATGTTCTGTGGTACACATTGTGTAAAACACTGATCTAAAGTGTTTCATGTAGATGGGGTGGTTCATGTAATACAGGAAGAGTAACATGAAAAAAATGATGGTTTCTGAAATAGATGGGACTAAGGCAAACTGATTAGAAAATTCAGAAATTAAAGGAGTTTCAAGAATAAGCCAAACTAGATCAGGTAAGATTCTAATGAGTGGATTAGATGCTCCTTGAAAACAAGAGTAGTATTTCTTATCCAGTTTTTTTTTTTAATTCCTAAAATATATCCCTTTATTCCATTAAAATGAAGGCTAGATCTTTATACCAAAGGTCTCTGAACATGTCATTTTACAATGATTTCAAGTTGTACCGTGTGAAATTCCTGGTTCTCCACTGACTATATTTGGATATTTGGTAGAAAAGTAGATACTCTCTCTAAAAATTATAGTTTATAGAAGATAAAAATACAGTCCCTGTAATCAGACTCCCTTGAATTCCAATATTAGTTCTTCCAGTTAGTAATGTGGCTTCGGACAAATGAAGTGAATGCTAAGGAGAATTTCATGGAATTCTAGTCTTAAAGGAGTTCTGTGTTATATAAATTTAGCAAACATTGGGCACTACACCTACTTTCTTGGAAAGTGAATCAAATGCTGAAAATAAGCCAGATTAACTGTAGTCCAATTTTCCAAGGTCTATGTGAATACAAAAATTCCATACATGTTTCCCGCCCCCGGGCAGTAACAATAGATACTCTGGGGAACTATCGTGGAAAGTCCTTTGGAAGAAGATAGCGATAGCATGGTAAAATAAATACAGACTGTAGAGAGTGACCAACTTAGATTGAAATTTTGGCTCCGCTACTTGCTAACTGCTTGACTTTGTATGAATTATTTCACCTCTCTGGGTTTTCAGTTTAGTTGGGGTCTTTGAGGCAGTTCATGGTAAATCAGATCCCTCCTCTCTGCCCAGGTTTTCAGGAAGTGGAAAGAAGAATTAAATATAAATATTCAGGCTTTCATATGTCTTAATATGACTTTCATGGCTAATAGGTCAGGGGTTAGGACATGGCTGAAGGTTGATTAATCCTGGTGGACTTGATAATACAGAAAGCATCCGTTTTAAAGAGGAATAAAGGAGGAGCTGAGTCCATCACGTCTGGATGTGTACTAATCAGATAAATCCCTTCAGCTGTCAGGGGCTGAGGGATGGAAGTGGTGGCAAGAAGCCAGAAGTGCCACACCCGTGACCTACTCTCTAAGGAAAAGAAACCATCCCCTGTCAACAATGCTATTTCATCTCTTATAAATATCTACGCAAAACCTCACTGTCCACATGCAAACCCAAACATAAATACTTATAGCAGCTTATAAGAGCTCCAAATGGGAAGCATACCAGATATCCTTCAATAGGTGAGTGGCTGAACAAACTGTGGTATATCCACACAATGGAATAGTATTCTATGAAAATAAGAAATGAACTAATAAAGCTACAAAAAGACTTGGAAGAACCTTAAATATGTATTGCTAAGGGAATGAAGCCAGTCTGGAAAGCCTACATGCTATACAATCCCAAATATATGGCATTAGAAAAAAAGAAAATATAAAGAAAATAAAAAGATCAGTGATTTTCAGGGGTTTCAGTTAAAGGAAGGGGAGGGATGAATATGTGAAGCACAGGAGATCATTAGGTTGGTGAAACTATTTTGTATGATGCTGTATTGGTAAAGACATGATGTTATGCATTTGTCAAAACCCATAGACCTGTACAGTATAGGAGTAAACCTTAATGAAATTACAGAGTTTCGCTAATGACAATGTACTGATAGTGTTTCATTAATTATAACTAATGCAAGAAATTAACAAGTTAATAATAAGGGAACAAACATAGAGGTGCCTGTGGGAGGGGTTGGCATGGGGTAGGGTATATACTCTGTGCTCAATTTTTCTGTAAATCTAAAACTATACTAAAATAAAGTTTATTAATTATCAAAATGAGAAGCTATACTTAATGAAAGTGAAGATATGAATACCTTATTTATATGGCTGCTCAAATGACTGAACCCAAGTGGATACTATGTATCTATCCTCTACAACAGTAATCAATATTCATAGCAACCATATTGAATCTATCCATCGCATTTAGAATTTAGTTTCTGGGGGTGTCTGGGTGGCTCAGTCAGTTGAGCATCCGACTTCGGCTCAGGTCATGATCTCACAGTTTGTGAGTTCGAGCCCTGCATCGGGATCTGTGCAGACAGCTCAGAGCCTGGAGCCTGCTTCAGATTCTGTCTCTGTCTCTGTTTCTCTCTCTCTCTCTCTCTCTCTCTCTCTCTGCCCCTCCCCCACTCACACTCTGTCTCTCTCTCCTTCAAATATAAATAAACATTAAAAAAATTTTTTTTAGAATTTACTTTCTGCTTTCTGGATTGAGATTATAATCAGTATTTTCTTCTTTTTTTTCCAAGTGTTTATTTATTTTTGAGAGAGAGAGAGAGAAAGAGAGAGACAGACAGAGAGAGAGAGAGAGAACAAGCAGGGGAGGGGCAGAGAGAGAGGGAGACAGAATATCCAAAGCAGGCTCTGTGCTGACAGCAGAAAGCCCAATATGGGGCTTGAACATGCAAACCGTGAGATCATGACCTGAGCTGAAGTCCGATGCTTAACCGACTGAGCCATCCAGGTGCACCTATAATCAGTATTTGCAATCTCTGCCTAAATGGACATTCCCCCTGATATACAACCTTACATGATTGAGATAACACAGTCAAGCCAAAATGTTTCCTCTCACCTTCTTGAGGTTTGCAAGGAGAAAAAAGAGAAGATTTCTAGCCAACATTGAGAATGTGGTGTAAGAATCAATACAGAAAGAATCAATAACAGAGAAGGGGTATGATGGAGGTGAATAGTTTGTTATTGACCTAAGAAACAGGCTTCATCCTCATCTGCTTGGGGCAGAATTTGCACTTTGATAACATCTCAGAAGGTGGAAGAAAATTTGAAGACCAGGTTTGTATGTAGATGCTTCAGTGTATTTTCCAGAGATCAAATAACCATGCTTTTGTTTTATACAACCAGCTGTGTGTTGTACTGATTCTTATCAAGAAAGGCTAAGCATTGAGGGACTGGGATGTCCATACAAAAGAGATCCACTAATCCTCTAAGAAAAATCATTAAAGGCCAATTGTATTTGTTTTCTATTGCTGTGTAACAAATTACCACAAATTTAGCAGTTTGAAACTACACCCATTTAACAACACTCGGGTTTTATAGGTCAGAGCCTGCTACACCCAGCTTGTTTCTCTGCTTCAAGGCTTACGAAGCTAAAGTCAAATTGTCTGTAGGGCTGTGTTCTTTCCTGGAGGCTCAAAGGGACAATCTGCTTCCAGGATCATTTAGGTTGTTGTCAGAATTCAGCTCTACGCCGTTGTATGACTGAGCTCCCCATTTCCTTGCTGCCTGTCATCTGGGGGACAGTTCTCATCTCTGGAAGCTACCTGCCTTCCTTGGCTTGTGGCCCCCTTTGTCCTCAAAGCCAGCAATGGTGGGTCAAGTCCCTTTCGTTCTTCTATCTTTTGTCCTTCTTCTTCCATTTCATGTCTCTCCGATCTTCTGCCTTCCTCTTCCACTTTTAAGGGCCCATTTGATTATACTGAACTCAACCAGATGATGATTAAAACTCTGTTTTAAGATTAAATAATTAGAAACTTTAAAATTCCTTTTGACATGTAATGAAACATATTCAGAGACATCACATTGGGGGCAAACTATCATGGAGGCCGAAATCCCACCCAGCATACCTGTCTCACTTTAAATTTAAAACATAGGATTGGAATTTAAATACACACTGCTTATATTCTAATTAATTTGCTTTGGTCTTTTGATTTAATAGGTATACCATTGCTGGGGGACAATCTGTTGACTGAAGGAAGGAAGATTTGGTACAAAGTGGTGTTTGCTTAAGGGATGTCCTATCCCTCAAAAGAAATCAAAAAGAAAAGTCTCATTACTATGGAGCAGTTGCCTAGGAGACTCAGATCCCATGAAATGTATTGTCCTGGGATTCCTCCCCAAGTGCACCCCACACCTGCACCTCAACCCACACTTATTTGCTCTGAGTTTTCAAATCACTTACTGGCTTCCTAGTAAAAGGAGTGAATTCATTATCTGTGAACCCAGTCTACCAAACTGGTTTATAAGGAATCACGCATTATCTGCCTTGAATTTCTTTGAATCCTCAGAAACAAATGCTCCAAAATATGAATAGGACCATACAATTAACAGGAGACAAAACAAGAAATTCAGTTACCTACAAACAAAGGAAACAAAATCTGCCCACTAAAAATGAGAGAAGTTAAGGAAATTAATAGAGAGAAATATCTTGGATGATTTGCTATGTGATCTATCGTTTCCTAATTTTTGATCATTGTTTTCCTCATTTCTGATGAAAACTGGAGATACCAAGGTTCTTTTCCTACTTCTCATCCTGCGATTATACTAGCAACAACATCCCTTTTATTATATATCTTCATTTACAGCATTGAGTTAACATGTTTAAGGACTATTAACCACATACTACTTCCCTGATCAGTACTTATGCTGTAGCTATGTAGAAAATGAAATTATCAAACCAGCCATAAGGAACCTCAGGTTGGAAAGGAAAAAAAAAAAAGGGGTAATGACTCAATGACCACAATACAAACAAGTGTGTTGAGTTAAAGTGCATGAAAGGATGTTCCTGAGACAGCTATGCAATTCCACCAAAGTCATCAGAGAAACACGTCACTGTAAGAACAGTTACGAATAGAGAGGATGAAATCTTATTTTATGATAGAAAGCTTCTGAACTTCTCAGGAAAATTTGACTTTCCACACCTTTTTTTTAGGATTCACTGCATCTTGGAGACCCATGGCCTACTGTGTTGACTGAATCATTCCATGCTGGTTTGCTTACCTAACTAGGTGCTATAAAATAGGCACCACAGCAGTGACTATAAACTGATTCTATAATTGGGTGGGACATTCAAGACAATGACATGTGCATAACAAATACTCTTTTTTATATTTGGTTAAAAATATTAACTAAGATGAATGTGACTAGTAATGTTGCAGATTTTAGACTGAATACTCAAAAATTAAGATCAATAAAGATTCTGGGATATTCATATAGGAAATCAACCCTTTAGGGACACCAAAAAGGTGCATTGGACATCCCTTAGTTAAGCATCGGACTTTGGCTCAGGTCATGATCTGATGGTTCCTGAGTTTGAGACCCACGTAAGGCTCTCTGCTGTCAGGGCAGAGCCCGCTTGGGATCCTCTGTCTCCCTCTCTCTGCCCTTCCCCTCTCCCCATCCCAACTCAGGTTCACATGCTCATGCTCACTCTATCTCAAAAATAAATATTAAAAAAGAAAGAAAGAAAATCAACACTTTCTAAAATTTCCTCTTATGAAAGAAAACATTCTCTTGTCATGCTCCAAAGTACCAGAAGAAGGCAGAAGATGCACGTGGTTGAGACTATCCAATATCTCTGAATTCTGTTACATAAAGTAGCCTTTTTGACGATATCTTCCTTATACTTTTCTGAATTTAAATTGAGTGTTTTAATCTTCATTCAGAATTTTTCCTAACAAAATAATAAAAATATATAGTAGATTTCAGTTTTACTATGTAGTGATACTTCTAAAGTCTGACGATTCTTTACTAAGGAATACTATATATTGAAATTTTAGTTATAAAGTAATATCGAACATTTGTTAACTGTTTATGTGAATGGTGAGTTTTCTAAGGATTTTACAAGCATGAGATGTTAGGCAGAATTCTAAAATGTTACCCAAGATTTCCCACTCCCTGGTGTATGCATCCCACATAATCTCATGGATCATAATTCCGATGGATTTTCCTATATGATTAGGCTATGTTATTATTGGCACAGTTGACCTTAAAATAGGGAGATTTTCCAGGTAAGCTGAGCAAATCACATAAGCCTTTTAAAAGGAGAAGATTTTCTCCGGTTGGTAACTGAAGGAAGTCAAAGATTTGAAGCATGAAAAGTATTTGATGTCCCATTGCTGGCTTAAAGAGGAAGCAAGTCATGTGTCAAGGAATATGGTGGCCTACAGATGCTGACACTGGCCTCCAGCTGATAGCCAGCAAGCAAACAGGAACCAAAGCACCACAACCACAAGGAAACAAATTCTGCCAGCAGCAAGAATGTAAGTAGAGGTCTATTTACCCTCAGAGATTCCAGGCACTAACATAGTTTGGTCTACACTCTGATTTTAGCGTTGTCATACCCAGAGCAGAAAACTGACACATGCCATGCCATACCTCTGACTTATAAAAACTGTGAGATAATAACTAGGTGTTTGCAGCCTCTAAATTCCTGGTAATTTGTTATAGGGCAACAGAAAACTATAAAAATAAACTCACTTAATTCTCATAACAAACCATATGAAATAGGAACTATTATTCTTATTTGTATTTTTTTCCATTTTTATCAAGGTACAATTGACAAAAATTGTACATATTCAAGGCATACAACATGACGATGCCCAAGTTGTTGCAGATGGTATGAATTCCTTTTTATAGCTGAATAATATTCGTGTGTGTGTGTGTGTGTGTGTGTGTGTGTGTGTGTGTAATCTTTATCCATTGATGGTCAATTAGATTGTTCCCATATCTTACTTATTGTGAATAATACTGCAGTGAACATGGGAGTAAAAGTATCTTTTTAAGATAGTGATTTCATTTCCTTTGGATTTATATCCAGAGGTATAATTGCTCAATCATGTGGTAGCTTTAATTTTAATATTTTGAGGGATCACCATCCTGTTTTCCATAACGGCTGTACCAATTTACATTCCCACCAGCACTGTGAGATGATAGATACCTCACTGTAGTTTTGATTTGCATTTTTTTGGTAATGATGTTGAATGCCATTTTACATACCTGTTGGCCATTTGTATGTGTTCTTTGGAAGTATGTGTATTCAGGATTTTGCTTATTTCTAAGTGGCCTATTCGTTTCTTTGCTATTAAGTAGTATGAGCTCCTCATATATTTTAGATATTAAGCCCTTATTAGATCTACGGTTTGCAAATGTTTTCTTCCATTCTATAGGTAGCCTTTTCATTTATTTTTCTTGGCTGGGCAGAGGTTTTTAGTTTGATATAGTCCTATTAATTTATTTTTGCTTTGGTTGCTTATGCCTTTGGTGTCATATCCAAAAAATCATTGCTGAGACCAAAGTCAAGGAGCTTTTATCCCTGTTTTACTCTAGGAGTTTTATGGTTTTAGGTTTTATGTTTAACTTTTTTAATCTGTTTCTAGTTAATTTTTAGTATAGTGAAATATAAGGGTCCAATTTCTGATATTCTCCTTTTTAAAATTGAGGCTCCTGGGATAAACAAAGGGATGGTAACTTGTCCAAATGATACCGGTAATAAATGGAAATGCCATGATTTAAAACTAGACAAAATGAGGGGCACCTGGGTGGCTCAGTCAGTTAAGCGTCTGTCTTCGGCTCAGGTCATGATCTCACAGTGTGAGTTCAAGCCCCGCCTCAGGCTCTGTGCTAACAGCTCAGAGCCTAGAGCCTATTTCAGATTCTGTGTCTCCCTCTCTCTCTGACCCTCTCCCATCCATGCTCTGTCTCTCTCTGTCTCAAAAATAAATAAGCGTTAAAAATATTTTTTAAAAAACTAGATAAAATGAATCCTATGTTCTCACTCACTAAGCTTGTTCACCTCTGAAGGGAAATGCTAGTAAACTCAGAACGAAATATTTAAAAGTTATTCAGCCACAGGACAAAAATTTACCACAAATTGACAGAAAGCCTTCCAGTGTATTTGTAAAAATAAATCCTTAAAGGGTATACTAGAGGGGAACCTGTGTGGCTCAGTCGGTTAAGCATCTGACTTCGGCTCAGGTCATGATCTCGCAGTTCGTGAGTTCGAGCCACCCATCAGGCTCTGTGCTGACAGCTCAGAGCCTGGAGCATGCTTGGGACTCTGTCTCCCTCTCTCTCTCTGCCCTTGCCCCACTCACACTCTGTCTCTCTCTGTCTCTGAAAAATAAATAAATGGTAAAAAAAAAAAAAAATTAAAGGGTATAGTAGAAAGTAACAAGCATGTACTAAAAGACACCAGACTTGGACTTCGTTATTTATCAAATCAGCTTAAGGAGTCAATTAACCATTGTAACTAAAAATATTCCATCTATAACTGATAAGAAGTCTACCTTCCAGCCTTATTGTTCAGTTATAAACTATAATATATGATACATTTAACAAATATCAGTAATGTTTTTACAGAAGAATGTTTAATAAAATGATAGACTCATGATAAAATGTTAAATAAAAATGGAAATTACATATATATAATTAAAATTCTCTGTGTGTGTGAGTGTAATTATCACGCTTATGTATGCATTTTAAAAAGTTTACAAGCATACCCACAGAAGTATTTGGGAAAATTTTAAGGAAGTACATTCAAATGTTAAACTCTTAGGGTTTTAGGATTACACTTTGTTAATGCTTTTTTTTTAATTTATTTTTCAGAGAGAGAGAGAGAGAGAGAGTGCATGAGTGGGGGAGGCAGAGAGAGGAGGAGACAGAATCCCAAGCATGCTCCAGGATCAGTGTGGAGCCCGACATGGGGCTCCATCTCACAACTCTAAGATCATGACCTGAACTGAAATCAAGAGTCAGATGAGTAACTGACTGAGCTACCCACCCAGGCATCCCATCCCAGGATTATACAATGACTTTTAAAATCTCTATTATATTTCATTGAAATTTATAAACATAAGTTAATATAAATTTATTAAATTTATGCTATATTCTTTGCCTACATGAGCATTATTAGGAAAAAAAAAAGTATTTGTATCCTCCAAGAAGGTTCCCTCTACTCTCTCAGTATTCATTCTCAGATGCCCAGGACTTTCACCCTGTTTTTCACTACATCCAATACTAAATAGCAAAGGTTTTCTTGTTCACCTCTCCTGCTAGACAGAGCTTTCTGTCAGAGACTATATCTTGTCCTATTGTATTTTTAGCACCAGGCACATTGTCTGGCACATAATAGGATCTCAATAAAGTCTGAGTTAATTCTATTCTTTGTCATTTAAATAATAATGAATGAATCTTGAGAAATCAGATAGTATGTTAGAATCTGTTAAATTTTTGGCCATGTTATAAGAATGGCATATTATTTTGCTATTTCCTGGATCTTAATGCCATATTAGAAAAGCTGGTCAGATTCTGATAGGAGCCTCTTCCAGCTTTCTAGTAAATACCCATCCCTAAATTAAGCACAGGCATGATGATTGTGTATGTAAACGATTTGTTTAATCTAAAAGGAAAAGTAATTATCCAATTAAAATGAAGAAGGGAAGACTAATTTAGAATGCGCTCACTTCTAATGAGTAAGAGAAAAAAATCTATGATATTATGGAGCAGGTGTTGAGAGAGAAAAGGGGAGAGACAGGAAGGGAGGAAATGTATGTGTTTAATGAGAGCCTCAGGACTAGAAAGTACCAGTCAGAAAGCAGAGTTGAAAGCACCTCATAGACAAATTGACATTCCCTCCAGACAGTCTTAGATTCTTGGTGAAAAAAGACTGTGGGGGCTGTTGAGGAGGAATCATGCTGTGAAGAGTATATCAGTACATATTTTATAAAGCTCCTTTCCTGGGAAATTTTCAGATCACACAAATAGTTAAAGAGGTATCATACTTTTTTTTTTAAGTCATTTTTTTCTGCTTCTGTAAAATTTTGACCAGTGGTCCCATTTCACCACACAAAGAAAGGATAAACAGAGGAATGATTTCTAATGAAAACAAATTTGAGTGGCCTGAATTTTGCTTGCTCTTACTGTTATGGACTGAATTATGTCCCCCTAATTTTTTTAATGTGTACTTATTTTTGAAAGAGAGCATGTGAAAACGTGAGTAGGGGAGGGGCAGAGAGAGGGGGAGACACAGAATCTGAAGTAGGCTCCAGAGCCCAATGCAGGGCTTGAACTTACGAACTGTGAGATTGTGACCTGAGCCAAAGTTGGAAGCCCAACTGACTGAACTACCCAGGTGCCCCTCTCACTTTTTTACGTCCAAGTCCTAAATCCCAATGTGACAATATTGGGAAATAGGGCCTTCACGGATATAGTTTAAGTTAAATGAGGTCATCAGGGTATGGCTCTATCCAACAGGATTGGTGGCTTTGTAAGAAGAGAAAGAGACCTACAGATCATCTTCTCTCCACAAACAGAAGACAGGTTTCTGCAGGTCAAGAAGAGAGCTCTCATCAGAAATCCACCCTGCCCACTTCTTGATCTTGGACTTTGAGCCTCTAAAACTATATGAAAATTAATTTTTGTTACTTAAGTCCACCAGTATATGGTATTTGGTTATGGCAATCTGAGCTGCCTAATACATAGATCTCTGTGGTAGCAAAAAGTCAGTTAAGTTGGGGCACCCAGGTGGCTCAGTCAGTTAAGAGTCCAACTCTTGACTTTGCCTCAAGTCATGACCTCACGGTTCATGAGTTAGAGCCCTGAACTATGTTCCATGCTGACAGCACAGAGCCTGCTTGGGATTCTCTCTCTCTTCCTCTCCATCTGCCCTTCCTGCATCTCTCTCTCTTTCTCAAAATAAATAAATAAATTCCTCTCCCCTACTCATTCCCTCTCTCTCTCTCTCTCTCTCTCTCTCTGTCTCTCTCAAAAACCAAACCAAACCAAATCAAACAAACTCAGCTAAGTCAATAAACTGTGTGATCAACTGCATCTTCTCAGGAAAAATGACTCGATGTGACTGGTCTCCTCTTCCTGCCTCATTTCCTGGGCTGGAATCAGATAGACACTGCCAGGAACCCCTTACTTGCTCATGTCAGCACTGAGACTATAAAATAACTAGGTGAGATAAGAATAAAGCCTGCAGGACAAAAGGAAAGAGCCACTCTCTGCCTCGGTGTTTGATGTGTGAATCCTAATCTGTCCATGGAAAGGGAAGGGCCATATCTTCGTGGTTAGGTCTGCAAGAAGGACATAACTATGATTAAAAGTTTATGAATCATGACCATGGCCTTGAATACTAAAAACCTAAAAGACAGAGACTCAAATGATATTCCAGGCCTATTAAGCACTCTATATTTGTAGTTAAAATTTGGCAACCAGCCCTAGCATAGCTTTCTAGTCAACTGGAATAGAAAACATGAAAGCCACAAGAATTTTTACTTAATAGGCAAGTCAAACAGGGTGACACAAACCTCTTTCTCCCTGAATCCCTTCCTAGTTTCTAAGATAGAATTCCAAGGTATGAATGGAAGATACATCTCTCCAATTAGGAGACTTTAGGCCCCTTTTATTGTACCAGCCATATTAAAGAAAACAGGTCGTGAGTTTGATTCTCCAAATACAAGTGTCAAAAAGAAGAATCAGGTGGACCATTCTTCACAGTCACAAGGACTAGTTACCTTTCTCCACCTCCTATTGTGTACAAAGGATTAATGTTTTAGCACCATCACATAATTTTAGCATAGCATGTTGTATTTGATGTGAGAGTTGGGACTTCAATCTAGATTATAGTACACTTAAATATTATGCACTGGTAGTATAGAATGCTATGATTAAAATGTCTCAGTTCCCCCATGTGCCATTGTTCATTCCATTTTACACATATTATATAAGCTTTACAGAAACCTAGTATATTGTAGTTATCTGCTATTTTTTGCATCTTAATATCCATTCATTCTAAACCTTTTTAATAAATCTCAATTTCCTTCTGGGAACTATCCCTTCTCCATTTTGTTAATTAACTTCCTGTGGATTGACAGTAGGGGTGAAGCATGTGACAAGTCTGAGTGGTCAGCAGTTCGTAAACAGTATGAATGACAATGGCATTTCCCCTAAAATTTCTATTTTACATGTCTATTTTCCTCTGTGACTGAACTGGGATATACCTTTGGGAGTTGCTGATTTTGGTGTCTTAGATTAAACTGCTACAGATGGAATGGATGAATGAATGAGCGAATGAATGGTAAAGCTATAAAAGCATAAAAACTAGAGATGCTATAAAATGCTATAAAAAGTAGAGATAGAAATTGGGTTCAGGTGATATTACTTGAATCCTGGATCAAGCCTCAACTTCAGATGATATGTTCAGTTACATAAAAATTTTTAAAAAGTCTTTTCAGCTGAACCCAGCTTAAACCAGGTTTTCTGACACTTGTAACAGAATACTCACTATTACATCTCATTTTATACACCAGTCCCTGAATCTTAGAGAAACTGAGATTGTTAAGTAATTTAGCCTAAAGCAATACTGTTATCACAAAAAGGAAATTCTAGGCTGTATACACAAACATTTGGAGAACTTGAGTGCAAAATTCTCCATGTCTAAGCTGAAGATAACTAACCACCAACTGGTTTGGAGAATTCATCAAAAGAAATGTACTTTGAAGGACATTGGCCTTCCCTTGCTGTTTTTCATTCAACATGTACATTGTCAAAGGAGGATTCCATCCCAGGTTTGACCAACTTTATAGTCTATACATAATATACTTTTTCATGCAGCACAATCAATAAATGATAACATTCTATCACAGAGAACCTGATCCTTTCTCATTGGAGCCAGGAGAAGAACAAGTAAAATATGGGAGGAGAGGTTAGAAGTGTTCTACGATTAAGACTGTGGGCCTGGAGGTGCGTGGGTGGGTCAGTCAGTTAAGCATCTGACTCTTGAACTCAGCTCAGGTCATGCTCACGGTTCATGTGTATGAGCCTGTATGTCTCCCTCTCTCTGCCCCTCCCCTGCTTGTTCTCTGTCTCTTGAAATAAATAAAAATAAATAAAAATAAATAAAATAAATAAAAATAAAAAATAAATAAATATAAATAAAAATTAAAATAAATAAAAATAAAAAAGACTTGTGGGCCTGAAACACATACTGAATTAGAGTATGTGAGCTGCCTTCAGAACATGTAACATAGACCTTCCATTCTTAAGCCTCTAAGAGGCCTTGGAGGGGATTGGGCTATCAGACGAATCTGGGCCTTGGTCAGAGATGGCTAAAAGGACATGGCTGATGATATTATTTGGGAGGATATATGTGTATTCGTAAAGTATTTTCCCACAAAATATGTTCCTGGCAGCACTACTATCAGAGATGCCCTACGAACATATTCTTGGTTACAACCAAGGAAAATTGAATTTGGTAAAAGAAAGAAAAAAAAAAAACATATTGGGAAGATAGTGGTTAGCTCTTAAGTTGATAGTTAGTTGAGCATCCACCTTGGTTAATGGCAGGATCCTTTGTAGCTGGGAGCACAGTAGCAGTCTTGTTAGAGAGAAGTTTCTCCCTGCCACCAGACACTAATTACCACTAGCACTGATGCACTGTTCATAAGATGTTGTCCCCATTCCATGAGGGGACTTCTAAACTGTGCCTCTGCTTTCTCCCATCATTGGTTCCAGATGAAAGTCCTTTGGAAGAATCTACTGGCAAAGCTTAGGTTATTTCCTTAAATTCTAGTTGCCTTGTTTGAAGGAAAACAAATGTTGGGTCTTTTTTGGCTCCTGTGGTATGAGGCAGAGCCCTGATCCATGTAAAGACTCACTCCAAATCAGAATCTTAAAACATAAAAATAAGCAAATAAGCAACGAACACCTACTTCTTTCTGTAAAATATTAAACAGAACAATGGAAAGAACTGATACTCTAATTTTCTCTTGGATATTCACAATTTTCTTTATGTATTAAATTCTCTGAGAATTCTTACAGCAAAACAAGTGAACAAAATGCCTGTTACCTCTACAACTCAGCATTCCTCAAACTTATTTGAGGAATAATGATAGAATAAATTAATGCATTGGATATTTTTCCTCAGGTTGTAATTTGAGAACAGTTATCTTGAACCTTTTATCTATCTATCTATTTACCTACCTATCCAGACATGTTATGTATGTTCTCCCTTAACCTTCTTTTTTTTTTAATATTTTATTTTATTTTTGAAAGAGCACAAGCAGGGGAGGGGCACAGAGAGGGATATGGAAGATCTGAAGTGAGCCCTGTGCTGACAGCAGCAAGCCCAATGTGGGGCTTGAACTCACGAACCCACAAAATCATGACCTGAGCCAAAGTCAGAAGTTTAGCCAACTGAGCAACCCAGGCACCCCCTCCCTTTACCTTCTGTAAAAGTATCCTGAAATGGCAACCTAGAGACAGAAAAAAAAAAACAACCTCATTTTTCCCTCCAATTAAGATTATATCTAATACCAGGATCCTTTGGAATTCATTAACAGAACTTAAATCCTGAATCAGAGTTTACAAAATAAAAGAAACTAATAAAAGCCAGGAAACTTCTGGTGTTGAGATGCTAAAGGAATGTCAAGGAGAGGACAAGAGATCAAAGTATAATGGCCAAATTTCATGATGCACATGACATCCTTTACCAGGATTATGTAGGAGAGACTCTAGCCTACAACCTCATGTGTGTATTCCTTAGTTATATCATGGATATCTCAAGTCTAGGTTCATGTACATATTTTCCTTTTCCCTGGAATACTCTCCTTCTGCTCTCTTCTCACCTTTCAGGTTATCAATCTAAATAGACTTTCCTCTTGAAAGCCTTTCTTTGACTTCACTTGCAACCTCTTTCTCCATTGACTAAATTAGACTTAATTGACTAATATGCTCCCATGACATCATGTAAGTGCTTTCCCACTTAACAAGTATCTCAGCTTATGTGATCGCTCATTTAATTACATCTCTACATGATGAATTGTATAAGAAAGAAAGCAATGGATCTATTTTCTTCCTTTTTTGGTAATCTCTAAAAATTTCATCCACTAAATAATAGGGTAGATGATATTTGGTTCCTGCCAAGTAAAGGTACGCATGTTGGTTTCCTAAGATTGCTGTAACAATGCACCACAGGCTTGGTGACTTAAATCAACAGAAATTTATTCTATCACAAGTTTTGGAAGTTTGAAGCTTGAAATGAAAGTGTTGGCAGAGGGCCATGTTCCCTATAAAGCCTCTAGGGAAGGAAATTTCTTTGCCTCTTCCAGCTTCTGGTAGATCCAGATGTTCCTTGACTTGGAGCTGAAGTACTTCAATCTTTCCCCCTGGGGTCACATAGCATTATCCTTGTGTGTTCCTTATGTAAACACCAGTCATATTGGACAAGGACCCACCCTAATGACCTTGTCTTAACCAGATGACATCTACAAAGGCCCTAATTCCAATAAAAGGTCATATTCACAGGTACTGGAGGTTAGGACTTCAACATACCTGTGGGGACATAACTCAATTCATAATAGTAGAGTTCATGTTCACCTGATAACTCCACAGCTTCCTCCTAAAAATGTTAAGGCATAGCACATATTAAGTGGATGTTTTCTCTGTAGATAGATGTGTGTGTGTGTGTGTGTGCATGCGTGCGTGCGTGTGTGTGTGTGTGTGTGTGTGTGTGTAACAAATAAGTCACATTTGAGAGAGGACTTTATGTGTTTCCTAGTTGCTATGCTATTTTCCAGGAGAGGATTTCCTAGAAGGAATGCAAAGACAGATCTACTATAAATCCCTACTCTTAAAGAAAAGTTATGAGAGATAATTGTTTTCCTTCAAACTCAAAGAGATGGGAATGCAGACTAAATCCGACTGGTAATCTGGGCAAATGAATTCGCAAAAAGAGAGAGGAACAAAAACAATCTTGCCATTGTGACAGGAGCAAGAACACGCAATCATCTTTTTCCTTCTTTCTTTTTCCTCATCCTCTTCTACTGCTTCTTCTCCTTTTGTCTTTTTTCCCAGTTTCCCTATAACCCCTACTAAAATTGAAAATGCTTTCTCCACCTACCTCTTTTTTCCCCAGGAAATCATTACCTCTCAATTTCTCCTTTCTTAACCAATGGTTTACAATCCTGGCTAAGCATTAGAATCATTTGGAAGATGTTTAAAAATACAAATGCAATGGCTATATCTATGGGGTTTGTTTCAACATCTGTGATTCTATGGTAGGATTGAGGTGAGATCCACTGGCCTTCTAATGCTTCAGGATGGCAGATCCAGCATTATTGTCTTCAGCTGCAGAATTCTGAAGGCTAAATAATTTCTTTAATAAACATTATCTTGAACATTTAGTATTTTTATTACCTTCAAGTTTGCATTATGTCTTTCATGTTATAAAATGGATTAGCCCTGTATTATTTAACTTGAGTAATTTAAATCACCTCCAGCCTACTCTCTCCTTCACCCTCTAGATTTCTACCTCTATCCTACCTAACAGACAGCCCCTTAAGGAGGGCACTGTTTCTTTTATCTCTGTATCACAATTATCTACCACAGGAATCAGCATGCAGTGTATCCTTAATGCATTTAATTAAATGATGAATTGTTTCTACAGTTTGAGTTTCCAGGAAGTAGCAAATTTCTCCTACTCTAAACATCTCAGATTGGCTTCAGCCATAAACCAATCTAAGGTAAAGTGATGGCCAAATTTCAAGCTACATCTCCCATGCCAACATTAAAAATAAATTATTTTCCTTTGATCTCTGCTGCTTATGGAAAGACTATGAGGTAACAGAAAGTTCTTTTCTTCTTTAGGAAAAAAATGTGATACTAATGCCCAGGAGAGATCCATGGTTCTATTTTTATACCTTCTCTGAATTATCAATTTGCTGCTAGGCTTTGTTTTGAATTTCAGGGCTCTGACTGAGCAGGCTCTGTCTTTCAGAACTGACTGTTAGGCAAGATCATTTAAAAAGTAGCCTTATTAAAGTAAACACAGTTAGAATCAAAACAACTTTGGTGCTTCTAGAGATATTTCCTAGAAAGGAGTGTGAAAAACAAGTCAACTGCCTAAGAATCATTTTGTTACTTCTAATTAGAAGTGGTTTTCTTCCTATGTTATGATGACCTTTTTAACAAAGAGGTGGGGCTTATTTAAATAATTCCTCATATTTTCCAGGTACCACGTAGTTTGCACTTTTGCTTCCCGAGTCGATGCTTTTAGTGTCCTTCACAATACTTTTTCAGGCAATCTTCAGGTGCTCCAGATCCTATACTGCAGAGTTTGCTTGACTCAGAATTTTCACAAATTTGCATTTAAATAAAAGAAAACTTCAAAACATTTCTGTTGAATTTATAGTATAGCAAAGGCCAAAAGCCTGGAGAGGCAGTTAAATATAATAGGAAAAGACATAGATTTGGGAGATTTGGGGATCAAAGGACCTGAGTCCCTGCACATTAGTTATGTGACCTCTGGAAGGTTATTTCACATCCTTGAATTTTATCTCCCTTATCTGCAAGGTGGAAATACTGAACATATAGTTTATATGCACTTTTGAGAGTGAGAGAGGATCAGATATAAAGCCCTTGACACATAGCAGTGAGTGCACAATAAAATAAGGTTCCCTCCACTTCCCATGATTGTTCTTTCTTCATAAAATTAAAAGAGCCACCATAACAATCTCTTCCCTTTCCAATCATCAGCTTTATTAACTCATATTTGTCTTCAATTGCATCTATATTCTGGCTGTAATTGCTTTAAAAAAGTAACAGGCAATGTAAACGAAATAAAGATACAGATAAATGAAAAGAGGTCAAAATTTAACTCACAAATGTAGTATGGAAAATGTCATTTGTACGTTAATATTTTTTGGTGCATCTCCGATATGTCAGAGACCATGCTTATTATTAACTCCTAATTCCTCTCCTCCAAATACTGGGAATCAAGTAGTGGGGCTAGACATGATAGAAGAAGTTCCAATATGAGGTTGGTATTGATATATACCTTGAGAAAAGCATAGAAAAAGACTGTGGCCTTTCAAAAAGGGAGTCATTCCTTCCATCTTGGGAAAAGAGCAGCAAGGATTGAATTAGCCCTTGAAATGAAATATGGTATTTGGAAATTGGGAAACTAGAAAGGAAAATATCATCAGTGGAGATAGGAATGTGATCAAAAGCATTGGGAGGACAAGCAATGGTGCATTTGGAGAAGTGAGAATTCAGTGTTGTTGAACCAAGTGGTTCACTGGAAGACAAAAGCCAGTAAAGGGCTCGTTTCATGAGTGTTTTTCAGCTGCAAAGTACTATGATTATGCAATTTAGCAATTCTAGTAGGTATTTGAATTGGCCTTAAATAATTTGAAGCTGGGGATGCATCTTCCTGTGTTTGAAAGCAATACATTCTGGCTTCGAGATGACTCCTTTTTGAATGTAGTCTGATGGATTAAAACCTGGATTGAGGAGTCTCAGGAAGATGGCGGCGTAGGAGGACACTGGGCTCACCGGGCATCCTGCTGATCACTTAGATTACACCTACACCTGCCTAAATAACCCAGAAAACCGCCAGAGGATTAGCAGAAGGGAGTCTCCGGAGCCAAGCGCAGACTAGAGGCCCACGGAAGAGGGTAGGAAGGGTGGCGTGGAGGTGCGCGCTCCACGAACTGGCGGAAGGGAGCGGGGGCAGAGGGGCGGCTCACCGGCCAAGCAGAGCCCCCAAGTCTGGCTGGCAAAAGCGGAGGGGCCTAACGGACTGTGTTCCGACAGCAAGCGCGACTTAGCGTCTGGGAGGTCATAAGTTAACAGCTCTGCTCAGAAAGCGGGAAAGCTGGAGGACAAAGGGAGGGAGAGCTGCTGAGCCCCTGGACAACAGAGCTCAGTTTGGTGGGGAACAAAAGCGCTCGCCAGCGCCATCTCCCCCACCCATCCCCCAGCCAAAATCCCAAAGGGAACCAGTTCCTGCCAGGGAACTTGCTCTCTCCACGCAAACACCCAACTCTGTGCTTCTGCGGAGCCAAATCTCCGGCAGCGGATCTGACTCCCTCCCGCTGCCACAGGGCCCCTCCTGAAGTGGATCACCTAAGGAGAAGCGAGCTAAGCCTGCCCCTCCTGCCCCCGTGCACATTGCCTACCCACTCCAGCTAATACACCAGATCCCCAGCACCACAAGCCTGGCAGTGTGCAAGTAGCCCAGACGGGCCACGCCACCCGACAGTGAATCCCACCCCTAGGAGAGGGGAAGAGAAGGCACACACCAGTCTGATTGTGGCCCCAGTGGTGGGCTGGGGGCAGACATCAGGTCGGACTGTGGCCCCGCCCACCAACTCCAGTTATACACCACAGCACAAGGGAAGTGCCCTGCAGGTCCTCACCACTCCAGGGACTATCCAAAATGACCAAATGGAAGAATTCCTCTCAGAAGAATCTCCAGGAAATAACAACAGCTAATGAACTGATCAAAAAGGATTTAAATAATATAACAGAAAGTGAATTTAGAATAATAGTCATAAAATTAATCGCTGGGCTTGAAAACAGTATAGAGGACAGCAGAGAATCTCTTGCTACAGAGATCAAGGGACTAAGGAACAGTCACGAGGAACTGAAAAATGCTTCAAACAAAATGCAAAACAAAATGGAAACGACGACAGCTCTGATTGAAGAGGCAGAGGAGAGAATGGGTGAACTAGAAGATAAAGTTATGGAAAAAGAGGAAGCTGAGAGAAAGAGAGATAAAAAAAATCCAGGAGTATGAGGGGAAAATTAGAGAACTAAGTGATACACTAAAAAGAAATAATATACGCATAATTGGTATCCCAGAGGAGGAAGAGAGAGGGAAAGGTGCTGAAGGTGTACTTGAAGAAATAATAGCTGAGAACTTCCCTGACCTGGGGAAGGAAAAAGGCATTGAAATCCAAGAGGCACAGAGAACTCCCTTCAGACGTAACTTGAATCGATCTTCTGCACGACATATCATAGTGAAACTGGCAAAATACAAGGATAAAGAGAAAATTCTGAAAGCAGCAAGGGATAAAC